>NC_057812.1:672205210-672339096 GCF_018294505.1 Triticum aestivum
ACTGTTCATCCAGAGGCAGCATCGATCGGCTTCAGTTAGCTGCCGTAGTGAAGGAATCGCTCGATCGGGTTCAGTTAACAGCCATCGATCGATCGCTCGGGTTTAGTAACGCGTATCCTGCAGTGCAATCACTCGGGTTCAGTTAGAGCCCAACGCCTCGCTCGGGTTCAGTTAGAGCCAACGCCTCGCACACACGCACGTACTTGTACGAGAGAAACGCGCATCGCTCGGCCCCCGACCTCCCACCGTAACCGGGAACTCCCCGAAATTTTCCTCCCCCTCGCATCTACCACGGTTTTTTCCATCATGGACGGCCCAAAGAATGTCATGCAGCTGCGTCTCCGGCCCGCCCAGTACGAAAATCCCATTTTCTGTCATGATTTTTTGTCATAGAAGTAGGAGCCCACCACATCTATGATGATACCGAGTTTTGTCACAATTATCGTCATAGAAGTGTCATATGTATGACAGAAAAAAAATGTTCGGCTCAAAAGGTCATGGATGTGTCTTTTTTGTAGTGTTAGAACCGGGAGTTCAGTTTTGAACGTCATGGAGCATATGAGATGTTCCAGGAGTTGAAGTTAATATTTCAAGCAAATGCCCGGATTGAGAGATATGAAGTCTCCAATAAGTTCTATAGCTGCAAGATGGCGGAGAATAGTTCTGTCAGTGAGCATATACTCAAAATGTCTGGGTATCGTAATCACTTGACTCAACTGGGAGTTAATCTTCCTGTTGATATTGTCATTGACAGAGTTCTTCAATCACTACCACCAAGCTACAGAAGCTTCGTGATGAACTATAATATGCAAGGGATGAATAAGACAATTCCCGAGCTCTTCGCGATGCTAAAGGCTGCGAAAGTAGAAATCAAAAAGGAGCATCAAGTGTTGATGGTTAACAAAACCACTAGTTTCAAGAAAAAGAGTAAAGGGGAGAAGAAGGGGAACTTCAAGAAGAAGAACAAGCAAGTTGCTGCTCAAGAGAAGAAACCCAAGTCTGGACCTAAGCCTGAGACTGAGTGCTTCTATTGCAAACAGACTGGTCACTGGAAGTGGAACTGCCCCAAGTATTTGGCGGATAAGAAGGATGGCAAGGTGAACAAAGGTATATGTGATATACATGTTATTGATGTGTACCTTACCAGAGCTCGCAATAGCACCTGGGTATTTGATACTGGTTCTGTTACTAATATTTTCAACTCGAAACAGGAACTACAGATTAAGCGAAGACTGGCTAAGGACGAGGTGGCGATGCGCGTGGGAAATGGTTCCAAAGTCGATGTGATCGCCGTCAGCACGCTACCTCTACATCTATCTTCGGGATTAGTTTTAGAACTAAATAATTGTTATTTGGTGCCAGCGTTGAGCATGAACATTATATCTGGATCTTGTTTAATGCGAGACGGTTATTAATTTAAATCTGAGAATAATGGTTGTTCTATTTATATGAGTAATATCTTTTATGGTCATGCACCCTTGAAGAGTGGTCTATTTCTCATGAATCTCGATAGTAGTGATACACATATTCATAATATTGAAGCCAAAAGATGCAGAGTTGATAATGATAGTGCAACTTATTTGTGGCATTGCCGTTTAGGTCATATTGGAGTAAAGCGCATGAAGAAACTCCATACTGATGGACTTTTGGAATCACTTGATTATGAATCACTTGGTACTTGCGAACCATGCCTTATGGGCAAGATGACTAAAACGTCGTTTGATAACCCACAAGTATAGTGGATCGCAATAGTTTTTGATAAGTAAGAGTGTCGAACCCAACGAGGATCTAAAGGTAGAACAAATATTCCCTCAAGTTCTATCGACCACCGATACAACTCTACGCACGCTTGACGTTCGCTTTACCTAGAACAAGTATGAAACTAGAAGTACTTTGTAGGTGTTGTTGGATAGGTTTGCAAGATAATAAAGAGCAAGTAAATAAAAGTTAGGGGCTGTTTAGATTAAGAAACAATAAAGTAAATATAGCGAATGTGGAAAAGTGGTGGTAGGAGTTGTGAAATTGCCCCGAAGCAATTGACTACTTTACTAGACCAATAGCAAGTATTACGTGGGAGAGGCCACTGCTAGCATGTCATCCCTGACTTGGAATTCTATGCACTTATGATTGGAACTATTAGCAAGCATCTGCAAATACTAATGTTCATTAAGGTAAAACCCAACCATAGCATTAAGATATATTGGTCCCCTTTCAATCTAGTATGCATCAATTTCTATGCTAGGTTGAAGCTTCTGTCACTCTTGCCCTCCAATACATAGTCCTACCAACATACAACTAACCCTAGGGTGTGATCCACGCGCGCACTCATATGATGGGCACCAAAGGACAAAAACATAACCACAAGCAAATTAAATCAATCATAGCAATTCATCAACCACCGATAGGACAACGAAAATCTACTCAGACATCATAGGATGGCAACACATCATTGGATAATAATATGAAGCATAAAGCACCATGTTCAAGTAGAGGGTACAGCGGGTAGCGGGAGAGTGGACCGCTGTAGATAGAGGGGGGAAGGTGATGGAGATGTTGGTGAAGATCGCGGAGGTGTTGGTGTAGATCGCGGTGATGATGATGGCCCCCGACGGTGTTCCGGCGCCACCGGAAGCGAGGGTGAGAGAGCCCCCCTCCTTCTTCTTCTTCCTTGACCTCCTCCCTAGATGGGAGAAGGGTTTCCCCTCTGGTCCCTGGCCTCCATGGGATGGGAGGGGCGAGAGCCCCTCCGAGATTGAAACTGTCTCTCTGTCTCTCTCTGTTTCTGCGTTCTCAGATTCTTCCCTTTCACCGTTTCTTATATTCCCGGAGATCCGTAACTCCGATTGGGCTGAAATTTTGACACGATCTCTATCCGGATATTTGCTTTCTTGCGGCGAAAGAAGGGCATCGACCGCCTTACGGGTGGCCCACGAGGGTTAGGGGCGCGCCCCCCTGCCTCATGGCCACCTTGGGCACCGTCTCGCGTGCATTTTTCTTCCCAAAAATCATATATATTCCAAAAAAATTCTCCGTGAATTTTTATCCCGTTTGGACTCCGTTTGATATGGATATTCTGCGAAACAAAAAACATGCAACAAACAGGAACTGGCACTGGGCACTGGATCAATATGTTAGTCCCAAAAATAGTATAAAAAGTTGTCAAAAGTATATGAAAGTTGTAGAATATTGGCATGGAACAATCAAAAATTATAGATATGACGGAGACGTATCAGCATCCCCAAGCTTAATTCCTGCTCGTCCTCGAGTAGGTAAATGATATAAAAGATAATTTTTGATGCGGAATGCTACCTAGCATAATCTTGATCATATGTCTAATCATGGCATGAATATTAAGACACGAGTGATTCAAAGCAATAGTCCATCATTTGACATAAAAACAATAATACTTCAATCCTACTGATAAAGCAATCATGTCTTTTCAAAATAACATGGCCAAAGAAAGTTATCCCTACAAAATCATATAGTCTGGCTATGCTCCATCTTCACCACACAAAATACTCACATCATGCACAACCCCGATGACAAGCCAAGCAATTGTTTCATACTTTTGACGTTCTCAAACCTTTTCAACTTTCACGCAATACATGAGCATGAGCCATGGACATAGCACTATAGGTGGAATAGTATATGATGGTGGAGAAGACAAAAAGGAGAAGATAGTCTCACATCAACTAGGCGTATCAACGGGCTATGGAGATGCCCATAAATAGATATCAATGTGAGTGAGTAGGGATTGCCATGCAATGGATGCACTAGAGCTATAAGTGTATGAAAGCTCAAACTGAAACTAACTGGGTGTGCATCCAACTTGCTTGCTCATGAAGACCTCGGGCATTTGAGGAAGCCCATCATCGGAATATCCAAGACAAGTTCTATAATGAAAATTTCCACTAGTATATGAAAGTGATAACTCAAGAGACTCTCTATATGAAGAACATGGTGCTACTTTGCAGCACAAGTGTGGTAAAAGGATAGTAACATTGCCCCTTCTCTCTTTTTCTCTCATTTTTTTGCTTTTTTTTTCTTTTTTTATCTTTTTTTGTAGGCTTCTTTGGCCTCTCTCTTTTTTTTTGTGGGACTTCTTTGGCCACTTTTATTTTGATAACCTCACATGGGACAATGTTCTAATAATGATGATCATCACACTTTTATTTACTTACAATTCAATATTACAACTCGATATCTAGAACAAGGATATGCCTCTATAAGAATGCCTCCGGCGATGTACCGGGATGTGCAGTGATCTAGCGTAGCAATGACATCAAAAAAAGGGACAAGCCATGAAAACATCATGCTAGCTATCTTACGATCATGCAAAGTAATATGACAATGAATGCTCAAGTCATGTATATGATGACGATGGAAGTTCCATGGCAATATATATCGGAATGGCTATGGAAATGCCATGATAGGTAGGTATGGTGACTGTTTTGAGGAAGGTATATGGTTGGTTTATGGTACCGGCGAAAGTTGCGCGGTACTAGAGAGGCTAGCAATGGTGGAAGGGTGAGAGTGCGTATAATCCATGGACTCAACATTAGTCATAAAGAACTCACATACTTATTGCAAAAATCTATTTGTCATCGAAACAAAGTACTACGTGCATGCTCCTAGGGGGATAGATTGGTACGAAAAGTCCATCGCTCGTCCCCGACCGCCACTCATAAGGAAGACAATCAATAAATACCTCATGCTCCAACTTCGTTACATAACGGTTCACCATACGTGAATGCTACGGGAATCACAAACCTCAACACAAGTATTTCTAAAATTCACAACCACCCAAGCATGACTCTAATATAACCATCTTCATATCGCAAAACTATTGCAAGGAATCAAATATATCATATTCAGTGATCTACAAGTATTATGTAGGATTTTATGACTAACCATGTGAATGACCAGTTCCTGTCATCTCTCTAAATAGATATAAGTGAAGCAAGAGAGTTTAATTCTTTCTACAAAATATATGCCCGTTCTCTAACAAATATAAGTGAAGCAAAAGAGCATTCTACAAATGGTGGTTGTCTAAGTAAAGAGAAACGGGCAATCCAAACTTCAAATGATATAAGTGAAGCACATGAAGCATTCTATAAAGCCATACTCAAAAGATATAAGTGAAGTGCATAGAGCATTCTATAAATCAACCTAGGACTATCTCATACCAGCATGGTGCATAAAACAAAAATGAAAACTAAATGCAAAAGACGCTCCAAGATTGCACATATCGCATGAACAAAACGAATCCGAAAACATATCGATAATTGTTGAAGAAAGAGGGGATGCCTTCCGGGGCATCCCCAAGCTTAGACGCTTGAGTCTCCTTGAATATTTACTTGGGCTTCCTCGGGAATCCCCAAGCTTGAGCTCTTGCCTCTCTTCCTTCTTCTCACATCGAGACCTTCTCGATCATCGAACACTTCATCCACACAAAACTTCAACAGAAAACTCGGTAAGATCCGTTCGTATAAAAAAGCAAATCACTACTCTAAGTACTGTTGCAGACCAATTCATATTTTGTTTTTGCATTGTGTCTACTTTAATATAACTTTTTCATGGCTTAATCCACTGATATAAATTGACAGTTTCATCAAAACAAGCAAACTATGCATCAAAAACAGAATCTGTCTAAAACAGAACAGTCTGTAATAATATGAACATTCACCATGCTTATGTTACTTGAAGAAATCTACAAAAATTAGAAAAAATAAAAAAATTGTATAGGAATACAATGCAAAAGGAATCATAACCATTTGACGTTCCAGCTAAAAATGTAAAATCACACACTACAGCCAAAGTTTCTGTCCTGCACCGTACAAACCATCAAGCAAATGTAAACATCCTAAAGGCAAACCTTGGCACATTATTTTTATATTTAAACTTTATAAAAGCACACGGCAGAAATAAATGACTCTCTAAAACTTCCGGGTTGTCTCCCTGGCAGCGCTTTCTTTAAAGCCATTAAGCTAGGCATATAGTGCTCAAGTAATGAATCCACCCGGATCCCAAGGTATATCAAAGCCAATTTTAATTAACAATGATTTGTAGTTTAGTAGTGAGCACAAAGTAACATATATCATGCAACAACGAAGTCTAACTCTCTTCCTATGCATCGGCATGTCATAAAAGAACAATTCATGCACACAAAGTAAAGGCCAATGCATAGTATAAACAGTTTCTTGCAATTTTATCATATTGGAAACATAGAGAGGTGGAGATATAGTTCCTCTCTCATAATAATTGCAAGTAGGAGCAGCAAGAAACATGCATATTATATTCATCAAAATCATCATGTGCAACGGTAAAAGGCAACCCATCAATATATTCCTTAATAAGGGCAAACTTCTCCGATATAGTGTAGTTTAGAGAATTCAAAAAGATAATTGGACTATCATGTGTGGGTGTAATAGCAACAATTTCATGTTTAACATAAGGAACTATAGCAAGTTCATCTCCATAAGCATAATTCATATTGGCATCTTGTACCGAAGAGGCTAGCAATGATGGAAGGGTGAGAGTGCGTATAATCCATGGACTCAACATTAGTCATAAAGAACTCACATACTTATTGCAAAAATCTATTAGTCATCGAAACAAAGTACTACGCGCATGCTCCTAGGGGGATAGATTGGTAGGAAAAGACCATCGCTCGTCCCTGACCGCCACTCATAAGGAAGACAATCAATAAACACCTCATGCTCCGAGTTCGTTACATAACGGTTCACCGTACATGCTTGCTATGGGACTTGCAAACCTCAACACAAGTATTTCTCAATTTCACAATTACTCAACTATCACGACTCTAATATCACCACCTTTATATTGCAAAACTATTGCAAGGAACCAAACATATCATATTCAGTGATCTACAAGCTTTATGTAGGGTTTTATGACTAACCATGTGAATGACCAATTCCTGTCATCTCTCTAAATAGATATAAGTGAAGCAAGAGAGTTTAATTCTTTCTACAAAAGATATGCCCACGCTCTAGCAAGTATAAGTGAAGCAAAAGAGCATTCTACAAATGGCGGTTGTCTATGTAAAGAGAAACATGCAATCCAAACATCAAATGATATAAGTGAAGCACATGAAGCATTCTATAAAGCCATACTCAAAAGATATAAGTGAAGTGCAAAGAGCATTCTATAAATCAACCAAGGACTATCTCATACCAGCATGGTGCATGAAAGAAAAAAGAAAACTAAAGCAAAAGACGCTCCAAGATTGCACATATCGCGTGAACGAAACGAATATGAAAACATACCGATATTTGTTGAAGAAAGAGGGGATGCCTCCCCAGCATCCCCAAGCATAGACGCTTGAGTCTCCTTGAATATTTACTTGGGGTGCCTCGGGCATGCCCAACCTTGAGCTCTTACCTCTCTTCCTTCTTCTCACATCGAGACCTTTTCGATCATCGAACACTTCATCCACACAAAACTTCAACAGAAAACTCGGTAAGATCCGTTAGTATAATAAAGCAAATCACTACTATATGTACTATTGCAAACCAATTCATATTTTGTTTTTGCATTGTGTCTACTGTAGTATAACTATGCATAAAAATAGAATCTGTCTAAAACAGAACAGTCTGTAGCAATATGAACATTCACCATACTTCTGGTACTTGAAAAATTCTGCCAAAATTAGGAAAAATAAACAATTTGTACAGCAAGACAGTGCAAAAAGCATCAGAACCATTTGACGTTCCAGTAAAAAAATTAAAATCACGCACTATAGCCAAAGTTTCTGTCCTGCACCGCACAAACCAACAAGAATTGTAAACATCCTAAAGGCAAACCTTGGCACATTATTTTTTATAATACAATGGAATTGTACAAGGGGATAATTATTTTTATTGAAAAGTTTCTGTAATCAAGATTCACAATGTTTCCGTGAGCATGAACAAAGTTCAAGGCTAGCTCCTACTTCAACAATGCTCGTCTTTCTCACTTTCACTTTCCTTTTTTTGAAAAAGTTTTGGGTTCCCCTCTTTATTTTTGTTGTTTTTAAACTATATGAAAGCACTCGACAGAAATAAATGACTCTCTAAAACTTCCGGGTTGTCTCCCTGGCAGCGCTTTCTTTAAAGCCATTAAGCTAGGCATAAAGTGCTCAAGTAGTGAATCCACCCGGATCCCAAGGTATATCAAAGCCAATTTTAATTAGCAATGATTTGTAATTTAGTAGTGAGGACAAAGTAACATATATCATGTAATGACGAAGTCTAACTCTCTTCCTATGCATCGGCATGTCATAAAAGAACAATTCATGCACACATAGTAAAGGCCAATGCATAGTATAAACAGTTTCTTGCAATTTTATTGTGTGGGGAACATAGAGAGGTGGAGATATAGTTCCTCTCTCATAATAATTGCAAGTAGGAGCAGCAAGCACATGCATATTATATCTATCAAAATCATCATGTGCAACGGTAAGAGGCAACCCATCAATGTACTCCTTAATAAGTGCAAACTTCTCCGATATAGTGTAGTCGGGAGAATTCAAAAAGATAATAGGACTATCATGCGTGGGTGCAATAGCAACAATTTCATTCATAACATAAGGAACTATAGCAAGTTCATCTCCATAAGCATAATTCATATTGGCATCTTGGCCACAAGCATAGCAAGCATCATCAAAAAGGGATATTTCAAAAGAATCAACGGGATCATAGCAATCATCCTTCGGTAAGCACGAAGGGAAATTAAACAATGTATGAGTTGAAGAGTTGCTCTTATTATAAGGTGGGCGCGGGTAGCTAATCTGCTCTTCCTCCTTTTGTTCTTTGCTCTCTTCCTCATCTTTTCCATCCAATGAGCTCACAGTTTCATCAATTTCTTCTTCCATAGACTCCTGCAAAATATTAGTCTCTTCTTGGACAGCGGAGTAGTACTCAATATATGGTTCAACATAGGCATTAGAAGCATAATTATCATAGAAATATTTAAGTATGGCAAAATTTTCAAATTTGTAAAGAGTAGCATCATACTTTTCAATCAAAGAAGCAATTTCGTAAGCACCCTTAAAAGCAACAAATTCTTCAATTTGTTGAACATCATAGTAATTATAAACACCCTTAGCATACGAAGATACGATTCCATTATCACCAAACTCACATTGATAGGGAAGGTTTTTCTTAGGGTTTTCAGAACAACAAGTAAAATTATATATCTCACATAAATTCCAAGCATAGCATTGCAAACGATGAATTTGATCCAGTAAAAGTTTCCCTTTTTCAGATATTCGGTGTCACACATAACAAGCATGCTCATCTAAGGATTTGCCCTCAACTAAGCTAGTTGGGCTTTTAGCACGAGCACACAGGGATCAATGATGATCCAAGTAATAGGCTTCAGGAGTGTGCTAGATTTTGAGTGGTTCTTCAACCATTGGTTCAGTATGTACAACTAATTTTTTTGGTATTTTGCGTTTCCTACCCATAACTAAAGATAGAAAACAACTAAGAACAGCAAATAAAAATTACTTAGTGATAAAGCAAACAAGCACACACGAGAATATTCACCCCATGCTATTGCTCCCCGGCAACGGCGCCAGAAAAAGGTCTTGATAACACACAAGTATATGGGATCGCAACAGTTTTTGATAAGTAAGAGCGCCGAACCCAACAAGGAGCTAAAGGTAGAACAAATATTCCCTCAAGTTCTATCGACTACCGATACAACTCTACGCACGCTTGACGTTCGCTTTACCTAGAACAAGTATGAAACTAGGAGTACTTTGTATGTGTTGTTGGATAGGTTTGCAAGATAATAAAGAGCAAGTAAATAAAAGGTAGTGGCTGTTTAGATTAAGAAACAATAAAGTAAATATAGCGAGTGTGGAAAAGTGGTGGTAGGAGTTGTAGAATTGCCCTGAAGCAATTTACTACTTTACTAGACCAATAGCAAGTATTATGTGGGAGAGGCCACTGCTAGCATGTCATCCCTGACATGGAATTCTATGCACTTATGATTGGAACTATTAGCAAGAATCTGCAAATACTAATGTTCATTAAGGTAAAACAAAACCATAGCATTAATATATATTGGTCCCCCTTCAATCCCGTATGCATCAATTTCTATGCTAGGTTGAAGCTTCTGTCACTCTTGCCCTCCAATACATAGTCCTATCAACATACAACTAACCCTAGGGTGTGATCCACGCGCGAAATCATATGATGGGCACCAAAGGACAGCAACATAACCACAAGCAAATTAAATGAATCATAGCAATTCATCAACCATCGATAGGACAACGAAAATCTACTCACACATCATAGGATGGCAACACATCATTGGATAATAATATGAAGCATAAAGCACCATGTTCAAGTAGAGGGTACAGAGGGTTGCGGGAAAGTGGACCATTGTAGATAGAGGGGGGAAGGTGATGGAGATGTTGGTGAAGATGGCAGAGGTGTTGGTGTAGATCGCGGTGATGATGATGGCCCCCGGCGGCGTTCCGGCGCCACCGGAAGCGAGGGGGAGAGAGCCCCCCTCCTTCTTATTCTTCCTTGACCTCCTCCCTAGATGGGAGAAGGGTTTCCCCTCTGGTCCATGGCCTCCATGGCACAGGAGGGGCGAGAGCCCCTCCGAGATTGGATCTGTCTCTTTGTCTCTCTCTGTTTCTGCGTTCTCAGATTCTTCCCTTTCACCGTTTCTTATATTCCTGGAGATCCGTAACTCCGATTGGGCTGAAATTTTGACACGATCTCTACCCGGATATTAGCTTTATTGCGGCGATAGAAGGGCATCAACCGCTTTACGGGTAGCCCATGAGGGTCAGGGGCGCGCCCCCTGCCTCGTGGCCACCTCGGGCACCGTCTCGCGTGGATTTTTCTTCCCGAAAGTCATATATATTCCAAAAAAATCTCCGTCAATTTTTATCCCGTTTGGACTCCGTTTGATATGGATATTCTGCGAAACAAAAAACATGCAACAAACAGGAACTGGCACTGGGCACTGGATCAATATGTTAGTCCCAAAAATAGTATAAAAAGTTGCCAAAAGTATATGAAAGTTGTAGAATATTGGCATGGAACAATAAAAAATTATAGATATGACGGAGACGTATCATCGTTCTCCGGAACTATGGAGCGAGCAACAGATTTGTTGGAAATCATACATACTGATGTATGTGGTCCAATGAATATTGAGGCTCGCGGCGGGTAACGTTATTTTCTCACCTTCACAGATGATTTGAGCAGATATGGGTATATCTACTTAATGAAACATAAGTCTAAAACATTTGAAAAGTTCAAAGAATTTCAGAGTGAAGTGGAAAATCATCATAACAAGAAAATAAAGTTTCTACGATCTGATCGTGGAGTAGAATATTTGAGTTACGAGTTTGGTCCACATTTGAAACAATGTGGAATAGTTTTGCAACTCACGCCACCCGGAACACTACAGCGTAATGGTGTGTCCGAACGTCGTAATCGTACTTTACTAGATATGGTGCGATCTATGATGTCTCTTACTGATTTACCACTATCGTTTTGGGGTTATGGTTTAGAGATGGCTGCATTCACTTTAAATAGGCACCATCAAAATCCGTTGAGACGATGCCTTATGAACTATGGTTTGGCAAGAAACCAAAGTTGTCATTTCTTAAAGTTTGGGGTTGCGGTGCTTATGTCAAAAAGCTTCAACCTGATAAGCTCGAACCAAAATCGGAGAAATGTGTCTTCATAGGATACCCAAAGGAAACTGTTGGGTACACCTTCTATCACGGATCCGAAGGCAAGACATTTGTTGCTAAGAATGTATCCTTTCTAGAGAAGGAGTTTCTCTCGAAAGAAGTGAGTGGGAGGAAAGAAGAACTTGATGAGGAAACAGTACCTGCTCCTTTATTGGAAAGTAGTTCATCACAGAAACATGTTCCTGTTCCTGTGACACCTACACCAATTAGTGAGGAAGCTAATGATGATGATCATGAAACTTCAGATCAAGTTACTACAGAACCTCATAGGTCAACCAGAGCAAGATCCGCACCAGAGTGGTACGGTAATCCTATTCTAGAGGTCATGTTACTTGACCATGACGAACCTACAAACTATGAGGAAGCGATGATGAGCCCAGATTCCGCAAAATGGCTTGAAGCGATGAAATCTGAGATGGGATCCATGTATGAGAACAAAGTGTGGACTTTGGTAAATGGATCTTCAAGAAGAAGACAGACGCTGACGGTAATTGTCGGTGTCAAAACCGGCGGATCTTGGGTAGGGGGTCCCGAACTGTGCGTCTAGGCCACATGGTAACAGGAGGTAGGGGACACGATGTTTTACCCAGGTTCGGGCCCTCTTGATGGAGGTAAAACCCTACGCCCTGCTTGATTGATATTGATGATATGAGTAGTACAAGAGTAGATCTACCACAAGATCAGAGAGGCTAAACCCTAGAAGCTAGCCTATGGTATGATTGTTGTTCGTCCTACGAACTAAAACTCTCCGGTTTATATAGACAGCGGAGAGGGCTAGGGTTACACAGAGTCGGTTACAATGGTAGGAGATCTACATATCCGTATCGCCAAGCTTGCCTTCCACGCCAAGGAAAGTCCCTTCCGGACACGGGACGAAGTCTTCAATCTTGTATCTTCATAGTCCAGGAGTCCGGCTGAAGGTATAGTCTGGCTATCCGGACACCGCCTAATCCAGGACTCCCTCAGTAGCCCCTGAACCAGGCTTCAATGACGACGAGTCCGACGCGCAGATTGTCTTCGGCATTGCAAGGCGGGTTCCTCCTCCAGGTACTTCATAGAAGATTTTGAACACAAAGGTAGTGTCCGGCTCTGCAAAATAAGTTTCCACATATTGCCATAGAGAGAATAATATTTACACAAATCTAATCTGCTGACGTATTCCGTAGCGTGACATCACACCACGGCCAAGTCTTTATTCGAATTGTTTTACCGTCCCACCTCAGCGCGTTTAGCGAGGCGGTTTCCTTGGCACGTCTTGTTAAAGCAGAGATCGTGTCCCCTTATCCCGGGATTCTCATCAATACGGGCATGGGTAACCCAATCGTGCCCATTGGTATATTTTCTCGATCAAAGGCGAGTCCCAAACGGTCATGGGGAAGGCCCTTGGTATTCAACCTCTTATAAAGAGACCAAGGCCTTACTCCTTTCTTTCAATCTCAAACGAGTTCGCCCTTCGCCTCGAGTTCCAACACCCAAGGCTCCAGATTTTAGGCGCTTCGGACCTTCGACAATGTCCGGTTCCGACCTTCGAGGCCGATGGATGCCCTCCTCCGTCATGGAGGAGGACGTGTTGAAGTTGTGAGAGGCCGGGTTCTTGACCGGCGAAATCTCGCATAGGCTGCCTGCTCAAGGGCAGGTCATTCCCACTCCCAAGCCCGGTGAGAGTGTGGTGTTTACGTCTCACTTCCTTCGGGGGATAGGATTCCCAACTGATCCCTTCGTGAGGGGGCTCATGTTTTATTATGGGCTGGAATTTCACGACTTAGCTCCGGAGTTCATCCTCCATATTTCCTCGTTCATCGTCGTGTGTGAAGCCTTCCTCTGTATTACTCCTCACTTCGGACTATGGCTCAAGACCTTCAAAGTAGAGCCGAAGATGATCGAGGGACGGCACGCGGAGTGCGGAGGTGCTTTTATAAGAAAGAATGCTGGTGCTCCATGGCCCGAGGGCTCTTTTACAAGGGAGTCCAGCTTATGGAAACGAGAGTGGTTTTATATCACAGCTCCCAGGAGCACCAAGTGGGTGGCGTTGCCTGCTTTCCGCTCGGGTCTCCCGCCACAACTGGCGTCATGGGTCAATACGGGGCTGGACTGGGGGCCAGCAAAGGACGTGCCCCTGTTGCAGGGCCGCATCTGAGATCTACTAGAAAGAGACATCAGTCTGGTCGTGGTGATGCAGGTTATGTTAATTCACCGAGTTCTGCCCTGCAAATGTCGCCCCCTCCGCCTGTGGGAGTTCAACCCGGAGGGACCACGAGTTCTCCAACATTTTCTTAGCATGACGCCCGTGGAGATGTACAAATTGTTCTTCGGACCACAAGTAGTGTGTCCGGATTCTACGGAGGATGCAGGTCTGAGATGCAATCGTCCGGATACTCAAGTAAGTAGCCTTGTGCCCGGACTCGCTATCAGTATATTTATCATAAAATTGCCCCTAAAAGAGATGTCCTTTAAACAGGAGTGGATAGCGAAAGAAAAGCTAATCTGGTGTTCGGCCCCCCTCCCCGAGACCACGCCGGGTCCCGTGCTAGTCAGGATGTTGGAGGTTGTGCCCTCAAAGGGAAGCGAGGAAGGGGACAAGGAAGCTACAGCCTCCTCAAAGGAGGTTGTCTGGAAGGGAGGAATCGAAAATTCCTCTCCTCAGGGGAAGAAGAGGTCCGCCTCTGAAGACCCGGAGACCATGGCCTTAAAGCGGGGGAAGAAATCTTCGCTAGAGGGTCCTATGCTGGGGGATACTTCGGCCGAATTATGCCCTCAAGGGGATCAGCCCTCCACCGAGCCGTAAGTAGAGAGGAGTTTTCTTTTTAAGAAACGAGATAAATCCCTGCTTTATATCTGAGAAAAGTAATCGAAAATTTACCTTGTAGCTCAGACCTTAGCCCTTCTCAGTAGAGCTCGTCTTCGGGGGATCTTCTTCCGGAGATGATGGAGAGCGGAACGCCTCCCCCTGCCGTACCGCCTTGCGAGGCGGGCGACCCTAAGGTATCGTCATAGAGGGTTTCTCCGAATCTGGCGGGGCCAGAAGGTAGTCATATGGCCCCCCAAAGCCCTCGGCGTCCGGCCTTCGAAAAGGGTCATCGGACGAGTCCGGCGCCATCTGGTGCACGGTTGGAGGAGCTGAAGGATCTGCTAGGACGAGCATCTATCTCAGAGGAGCACCGTGCCTTGATGGGTATGGTGATTGAGAGGATTTCATCCGCGGAGAGCGGATTGCACGAGGCCGTCAGGAGTTTACTGACAGGTTTTGAGGTACGCGCAATAATGTACCCTTTTTGGACAGTTGCGCGTAAATAAGATGCGCCCTGTGTAGATAGTAGCCCCTGAGACTCTGTGCGTTTTCAAAAGTGGCGGCGCGCAGAGGATCATAATCCCAGGTCTAACATGCCGCCTTCAAACATAGGTAGCGAAGTGTTCGGTGGCCAGCCGGACTGATGAATTTGCCGAGCTAAAGCGGCAACTTGACGTGGCAGATGCCGACATCGTGCTTGTCAACAAGCGGCTTGACGAGGCACAAGGTATGTAATTCCTCCAGCGGCACCTGGTAAGAGGAGCTTTATGCCAGTATCTTACAATGTGTGCGCTTGATGCAGATGGTGCTTCTGCCATGGAGAATCTTCAGGCGAAGCTTGCCCGAGCCAAGGAGCAAGCCAGGAAAAGTGATGCGGCTGCCGGAAAGGCAACTGAAGAGCTGAAAGCCGAACATGCTGCTCACTGCTGAAGCAATAAGGAAATGGCCGAGATGGCCGTGAAGCTGAAGAACGCTGCTGACCGTTGCAAGCTTCTTGCAAAAGAAGATCGGGCGGAACAGACGGACCTGAAGAAGTCCGTTGTCAATGCCAAGGATGCTCGCTCTGCGATGAGAGCTATGAAGGAGGAGCTGCGTCAGGCCGGAGAGATTGCGGCTGGAAAGCCCTTTATGTTGCGGAGGAAGTTCTATGATCCTAAACATGCTCCGTTAGACCAGATGTGGAGTACGGCGGACACCTATATGGATTTGGCAGCGAGTGTCGCAGATGCAGCCGAACACTTCCAAGATCAAGAAGATCGCGAAGTGGAAAAGCTCTTCTGGTCGCAGTTCCACAATCCAGAGCGTCCATTGTCATTAGCCGATCATTTGGCCGAATGGGCCTAGCTAAATAGGTTGTCCGGACTCGCCATGGAGTATGTCATGAGTCATCTGTGGCCAGAGAGGCCAGAGCCAAAAAGTTATTTCAACTTGGTGCAGCAGTTCCTTGGTGTGGTGCCGCATATCAATGCGATGAAGAGGTCAGCGTGCATAGAGGGTGCGCGGATGGCTCTTGCCCGTGTCAAGACATACTGGGCAGAAATGGAAGCCACCGCTGTTGCATCCCCAGACTCAGATGGAAGCCGAGTACCTGCCGAGCACTATTTTCAGGAAGTTCTGCAAGGCGCTCGTTTGATAGAGACGCAGTGCTCAAAGGATACTATATTCGAATAGCATATATTATTGTAAAACAATATTTTGATAAATTTTAGAAGCTTTTTATACTTGTGCCTACAAGTATTATGATACCTCCTATGCGGCCGTTTAACATATATGTATATATAATCTGGAAGATGGCAGTCGTCGGCTTCAGCCCCCATGCACATAATGCGGGGGTGTTCGCAGAAGGCGCATTTTCACACTTGATCCAACGTCTTGGTCCTACAAAGGAGGTGATAGCGCAGGGAACTAGGCAATCGGACTATGATGCTTTATCACTTTCACTAAGCCACAGGAGTTTGACAGTGAGGCTACTTATATAGCCCCGGGTGGCGTCTACACTCGCCCTAACTCGGGGCGCGTATGTGCTTGGCCGGGAAACGGCCCTTCATTAATGCGGAGGAATCCTAAAGATTCCGGTAAGTCATCGAGTGGTTGACCAGTCTCACGCTATATCATGACAGTCAGTTTTTGGCTTTCTCTACTAAGGTGCTCGCCTGGCCGAACCAGGGCACAATCGCAGTAGTTCTCCTGGTGCCGCCTTAGCCGATAGAGCGGAACGTAAGGCAGCAAAACACAGGAGCCGGGCAAACCCAACATTTGACCAAAGACATGATTCGGAGCTGATGCATATAAGGCCAAACTCGCGACGCCGAACACTCCCTAAGGTATTCAAGGAAATATGCCCTAGAGGCAATAATAAAGTTAATATTTATTTCCTTATTTCATGATAAATGTTTATTATTCATGCTAGAATTGTATTAACCGGAAACATAATACATGTGTGAATACATAGACAAACAGAGTGTCACTAGTATGCCTCTACTTGACTAGCTCGTTAATCAAAGATGGTTATGTTTCCTAACCATAGACAAAGAGTTGTTATTTGATTAACGGGATCACATCATTAGGAGAATGATGTGATTAACTTGACCCATTCTGTTAGCTTAGCACTCGATCGTTTAGTATGTTGCTATTGCTTTCTTCATGACTTATACATGTTCCTATGACTATGAGATTATGCAACTCCCGTTTACCGGAGGAACACTTTGTGTGCTATCAAACGTCACAACGTAACTGGGTGATTATAAAGGAGCTCTACAGGTGTCTCCAAGGGTACATGTTGGGTTGGCGTATTTCGAGATTAGGATTTGTCACTCCGATTGTCGAAGAGGTATCTCTGGGCCCTCTCGGTAATGCACATCACATAAGCCTTGCAAGCATTGCAACTAATGAGTTAGTTGCGAGATGATGTATTACGGAATGAGTAAAGAGACTTGCCGGTAACGAGATTGAACTAGGTATTGAGATACCGATGATCGAATCTCGGACAAGTAACATACCGATGACAAAGGGAACAACGTATGTTGTTATGCGGTCTGACCGATAAAGATCTTCGTAGAATATGTAGGAGACAATATGAGCATCTAGGTTCCGCTATTGGTTATTGACTGGAGATGTGTCTCGGTCATGTCTACATTGTTCTCGAACCCGTAGGGTCCGCACGCTTAAGGTTTCGGTGACAGTTATATTATGAGTTTATGAGTTTTGATGTACCGAAGGAGTTTGAAGTCCCGGATGAGATCGGGGACATGACGAGGAGTCTCGAAATGGTCGAGACGTAAATATCGATATATTGGACGACTATATTCGGACATCGGAAAGGTTCCGAGTGGTTCGGGTATTTTTCGGAGTACCGGGGAGTTACGGGAATACAGGAGAAGAAGTATATGGGCCTTATTGGGCTTTAGGGGAGAGGGAGAAGCAGGCCGCGCCCCCCCCCAAGGCCTAGTCCGAATTGGACTAGGGGGAGGGGCTACGCCCCCTCCTTCCTTCTCTTCCTTCTTCCCCTTCCTTGTCTCCTACTCCTACTACATGGAAGGACTCCTAGTCGGACTAGGAAAGGGGGAATCCTACTCCCGGTGGGAGTAGGACTCCCCTAGGGCGCGCCATAGAGAGGGCCGGCCCTCCCCTCCTCCACTCCTTTATATACAGGGGCAGGGGGCAGCCCATAGACACACAAGTTGATCTTCGTGATTGTTCCTTAGCCGTGTGCGGTGCCCCCCTCCACCATACTCCACCTCGGTCATATTGTAGCGGTGCTTAGGCGAAGCCCTGCGACGGTTGAACATCAAGATCGTCACCACGCCGTCGTGCTGACGGAACTCCTCCCCGAAGCTTTGCTGGATCAGAGCCCGGGGAGCGTCATCGAGCTAAACGTGTGCCAAGAACTCGGAGGTGCCGGAGTAACGGTGCTTGGATCGGTTGAACCGGGAAGACGTACGACTACTTCGTCTACGTTGCGTCAACACTTCCGCTTCGGTCTACGAGGGTACGTAGACAACACTCTCCCCTCTCGTTGCTATGCATCACCATGATCTTGCGTGTGTGTAGGAATTTTTTTGAAATTACTACGTTCCCCAACAGTGGTATCAGAGCCTAGGTTTTGTGGTTTGATGTTATATGCACGAGTAGAACACAAGTGAGTTGTGGGCGATATAAGTCATACTGCTTACCAGCATGTCATACTTTGGTTCGGCGGTATTGTTGGATGAAGCGGCCCGGACCGACATTACGCGTACTCTTACGCGAGACTGGTTCTACCGCCGTGCTTTGCACACAGGTGGCCGGCGGGTGTCAGTTTCTCCAACTTTAGTTGAACCGAGTATGGCTACGCCCGGTCCTTGCGAAGGTTAAAACAGCACCAACTTGACATACTATCGTTGTGGTTTTTGATGCATAGGTAAGAACGGTTCTTGCTAAGCCCGTAACAGCCACGTAAAACTTGCAACAACAAAGTAGAGGACGTCTAACTTGTTTTTGCAGGGCATGTTGTGATGTGATATGGTCAAGACGTGATGAAATATAAGTTGTTGTATGAGATGATCATGTTTTGTTGAAGTTATCGGCAACTGGCAAAATCCTTATGGTTGTCTCTCTATTGCATAAGATGCAAGCGCCCAATAATTGCTTTACTTTATCACTATGCGATAGCAATAGTTGCAAGAGCAATTGTTGGCGAGACGACCACGTGACGACACATTGATATAGATCAAGATGATGGAGATCATGGTGTCATGCCGGTGACGATAGAGATCCTGACAGTACTTTGGAGATGGAAATCAAAGGCACAAGATGATGATGGCCATATCATGTCACATATTTTGATTGCATATGATGTTTATCTCTTATACATCTTATTTTGCTTAGTTTGACGGTAGCATTATAAGATGATCTCTCACTAAATTTCAAGATAAAAAGTGTTCTCCCTGAGTATACACCACGTGATGATCGGGTGTGATAAGCTCTACGTCCATCTACAACGGGTGCAAGCTAGTTTTGCACACGTAGAATACGCAGGTTAAACTTGACGAGCCTAGCATATGCAGATATGGCCTCGGAACACTGAGACCGAAAGGTCGAGCGTGAATCATATAGTAGATATGATCAACATAGCGATGTTCACCATTGAAAACTACTCCATTTCACGCGATGATCGGTTATGGTTTAGTTGATTTGGATCACGTGATCACTTAGATGACTAGAGAGATGTCTGTCTAAGTGGGAGTTCTTAAGTAATATGATTAATTGAACTTAAATTTATCATGAACTTAGTCCTGGTAGTATTTTGCAAATCATGTTGTAGATCAATAGCTCGCGTTGTTTCTTCCCTGTGTTTATTTTGATATGTTCCTAGAGAAAATTGTGTTGAAAGATGTTAGTAGCAATGATGCGGATTGGATCCGTGACCTGAGGTTTATCCTCATTGCTGCACAGAGGAATTATGTCCTTGATGCACCGCTAGGTGACAGACCTATTGCAGGAGCAGATGCAGACGTTATGAACGTTTAGCTAGCTAAATATGATGACTACTTGATAGTTTAGTGCACCATGCTTAACGGCTTAGAATCGGGACTTCAAAGACGTTTTGAACGTCATGGACCATATGAGATGTTCCAGGACTTGAAGTTAATATTTCAAGCAAATACCCGAGTTGAGAGATATGAAGTCTCCAACAAGTTCTATAGCTAAAAGATGGAGGAGAATCGCTCAACTAGTGAGCATGTGCTCAGATTGTCTGGGTACTACAATCGCTTGAATCAAGTGGGAGTTAATCTTCCAGATAAGATAGTGATTGACATAATTCTCTAGTCACCATCACCAAGTTAGTAGAACTTCGTGATGAACTATAGTATGCAAGGGATGACGAAAACAAATCCCGAGCTTTTCATGATGATGAAATCGATGAAGGTAGAAATCAAGAAAGAGCATCAAGTGTTGATGGTTGACAAGATCACTAGTTTCAAGAAAAGGGCAAAGGGAAAAAGGGGAACTTCAAGAAAAACAGCAAGCAAGTTGCTGCTCAAGTGAAGAAGCCCAAGTCTGGTCCTAAGCCTGAGACTAAGTGCTTCTACTGCAAAGGGACTGGTCACTGGAAGAGGAACTACCCCAAGTGATTGGCGGATAAGAAGGATGGCAAAGTGAACATAAGTATATTTGATATACATGTTATTGATGTGTACTTTACTAGTGTTTATAGCAACCCCTCAGTATTTGATACTAGTTCAGTTTCTAAGAGTAGTAACTCGAAACGGGAGTTGCAGAATGAACAGAGACTAGTTATGGGTGAAGTGACGATGTGTGTTGGAAGTGGTTCCAAGATTGATATGATCATCATCGCACACTCCCTATACTTTCGGGATTAGTGTTGAACCTAAATAAGTGTTATTTGGTGTTTGCGTTGAGCATGAATATGATTTGATCATGTTTATTGCAATACGGTTATTCATTTAAGTTAGAGAATAATTGTTGTTCTGTTTAAATGAATAAAACCTTATATGGTTACACACCCAATGAAAATGGTTCATTGGATCTCGATCGTAGTGATACACATATTCATAATATTGAAGACAAAAGATGCAAAGTTAATAATGATAGTGCAACTTATTTGTGGCACTGCCGTTTAGGTCATATTGGTGTAAAGCGCATGAAGAAACTCCATGCTGATGGGATTTTTGGAATCACTTGATTATGAATCACTTGATGCTTGCGAACCATGCCTTATGGGCAAGATGACTAAGACCCCGTTCTCCAGAACAATGGAGCGAGCAACTGACTTATTGGAAATAATACATACTGATGTATGTGATCCGATGAGTGTTGAGGCTCGCGGCGAGTATCGTTATTTTCTGACCTTCACAGATGATTTGAGCAAATATGGGTATATCTACTTGATGAAACACAAGTATGAAACATTTGAAAAGTTGAAAGAATTTCAGAGTGAAGTGGAGAATCATCGTAACAAAAATAAAAAGTTTCTACGATATGATCACAGAAGTAAAATATTTGAGTTACAAGTTTGGCCTTCAGTTAAAAACAATGTGAAATAGTTTCACTACTCACGCCACCTGGAACACCACAGCATAATGGTGTGTCCGAACGTCATAACCATACTTTATTAGATATGGTGCGAACTATGATGTCTCTTACCAATCTACCACTATCGTTTTGGGATTATGCATTAGGGACAACTGCATTCATGTTAAATAGGGCACCATCTAAATCCGTTGAGACGACACCGTATGAACTATGGTTTGACAAGAAACCTAAGCTGTCGTTTCTTAAAGTTTGAGGTTGCAATGCTTATGTGAAAAAGTTTCAACCTGATAAGCTCAAACCCAAATCGGAGAAGTGCGTCTTCATAGGATACCCAAAAGAAAAATGTTGGGTACACCTTCTATCACAGATCCGAAGGCAAGATGTTCGTTGCTGAGAATGGATCCTTTCTAGAGAAGGAGTTTCTCTCGAAAGAAGTGAGTGGGAGGAAAGTAGAACTTGATAAGGTAATTGTACCTTCTCCCTTATTGGAAAGTAGTTCACCACAGAAATCTGTTCCTGTGACTACTACACCAATTAGTGAGGAAGCTAATGATAATGATCATGTAACTTCAGATCAAGTTACTACTGAATCTCGTAGGTTAACCAGAGTGAGATCCGCACCAGAGTGGTACAGTAATCCTGTTCTGGAAGTCATGTTACTAGACCATGACGAACTTGCGAACTATGAGGAAGCGATGATGAGCCCAAATTCCGCTAAATGGTTTGAGGCCATGAAATCTGAGATATGATCCATGTATGAGAACAAAGTATGGACTTTGATGGATTTGCCCGATGATCGGCAAGCCATATAAAATAAATGGATCTTCAAGAGGAAGACGGACGCTGATAGTAGTGTTACTATCTACAAAGCTAGACTTGTCGGAAAATGTTTTTGACAAAGTTCAAGCTGTTGACTACGATGAATTTTTCTCACTCGTAGCGATGCTTAAGTCTGTCCAAATCATGTTAGCAATTGCCGCAATTTTATGAAATCTGGCAAATGGATAAACAAAACTACATTCCTTAATGGATTTAAAGAAGAGTTGTATATGATACAACCAGAAGGTTTTGTCAATCCTAAAGGTGCTAACGAAATATGCAAGCTCTAGCGATCCATCTATGGACTGGTGCAAGCATCTCGGAGTTGAAATATACGCTTTGATAAGTTGATCAAAGCATATAGTTTTATACAGACTTGCGGTGAAGCCTGTATTTACAAGAAAGTGAGTGGGAGCTCTGTAGCATTTCTGATATTATATGTGGATGACATATTACTAATTGGAAATGATATAGAATTTCTGGATAGCATAAAGGGATACTTGAATAAGAGTTTTTCAATGAAAGACCTCGGTGAAGCTGCTTACATATTAGGCATTAAGATCTATAGATATAGATCAAGACGCTTAATTGGACTTTCACAAAGCACATACCTTGACAAAGTTTTGAAAAAGTTCAAAATGGATCAAGCAAAGAAAGGGTTCTTGCCTGTGTTACAAGGTGTGAAGTTGAGTAAGACTCAATGCCCGACCACTGCAGAAAATAGAATGAGAATGAAAGTCATTCCCTATGCCTTGGCCATAGGTTCTATAAAGTATGCCATGCTGTGTACCAGACCTATTGTATACCCTACACTAATTTTGGCAAGGGAGTACAATAGTGATCTAAGAGTAGATCACTGGACAGTGGTCAAAATTATCCTTAGTGGAATAAGGATATGTTTCTCAATTATGGAGGTGACAAAAGGTTCGTCGTAAAAGGGTTACGTCGATACAAGTTTTGGCACTGATCCGGATGACTCTTAGTCTTCATCTGGATACATATTGAAAGTGAGAACAATTAGCTAAAGTAGCTCCGTGCAGAGCATTGTAGACATAGAAAATTCCAAAATACTTACGGATCTGAATATGGCAGACCCGTTGACTAAACTTCTCTCATAGGCAAAACATGATCACACCTTAGTACTCTTTGGGTGTTAATCACATAGCAATGTGAACTAGATTACTGACTCTAGTAAACCCTTTGGGTGTTGGTCACATATCGATGTGAACTATGGGTGTTAACCACATAAAGATGTGAACTATTGATGTTAGATCACATGGCGATGTGAACTAGATTATTGACTCTAGTGCAAGTGGGAGACTGAAGGAAATATGCCCTAGAGGCAATAATAAAGTTATTATTTATTTCCTTATTTCATGATAAATGTTTATTATTCATGCTAGAATTGTATTAACCGGAAACATAATACATGTGTGCATACATAGACAAACAGAGTGTCACTAGTATGCCTCTACTTGACTAGCTCGTTAATCAAAGATGGTTATGTTTCCTAACCATAGACAAAGAGTTGTTATTTGATTAACAGGATCACATCATTAGGAGAATGATGTGATTGACTTGACCCATTCCGTTAGCTTAGCACTCGATCGTTTAGTATGTTGCTATTGCTTTCTTCATGACTTGTACATGTACCTATGACTATGAGATTATGCAACTCCCGTTTACCGGAGGAACACTTTGTGTGCTACCAAACGTCACAACGTAACTGGGTGATTATAAAGGAGCTCTACAGGTGTCTCCAAAGGTACATGTTGGGTTGGCGTATTTCGAGATTAGGATTTGTCACTCCGATTGTCGGAGAGGTATCTCTGGGCCCTCTCTGTAATGCACATCACATAAGCCTTGCAAGCATTGCAACAAATGAGTTAGTTGTGAGATGATGTATTATGGAACGAGTAAAGAGACTTGCCGGTAACGAGATTGAACTAGGTATTGAGATACCGACGATCGAATCTCGGGCAAGTAAGATACCGATGACAAAGGGAACAACGTATGTTGTTATGCGGTCTGACCGATAAAGATCTTCGTAGAATATGTAGGAGCCAATATGAGCATCCAGTTTCCGCTATTGGTTATTGACCGGAGATGTGTCTCGGTCATGTATACATTGTTCTCGAACCCGTAGGGTCCGCATGCTTAAGGTTTCGATGACAGTTATATTATGAGTTTGTGATTTTTGATTTACCGAAGGAGTTCGGAGTCCCGGATGAGATCGGGGACATGACGAGGAGTCTCGAAATGGTCAAGACGTAAAGATCGATATATTGGACGACTATATTCGGACATCGGAAAGGTTCCGAGTGGTTCGGGTATTTTTCGGAGTACCGGGGAGTTACGGGAATACGGGAGAAGAAGTATATGGGCCTTATTGGGCTTTAGGGGAGAGGGAGAAGCAGGTCGCGCACCGCCCCAAGGCCTAGTCCGAATTGGACTAGGGGGAGGGGCTGCGCCCCCTCCTTCCTTCTCTTCCTTCTTCCCCTTCCTTGTCTCCTACTCCTACTACATGGAAGGACTCCTAGTCGGACTAGGAAAGGGGGAATCCTACTCCCGGTGGGAGTAGGACTCCCCTAGGGCGCGCCATAGAGAGGGTCGGCCCTCCCCTCCTCCACTCCTTTATATACAGGGGCAGGGGGCACCCCATAGACACACAAGTTGATCTTCGTGATCGTTCCTTAGCCGTGTGTGGTGCCCCCCTCCACCATATTCCACCTCGGTCATATTGTAGCGGTGCTTAGGCGAAGCCCTGCAACGGTTCAACATCAAGATCGTCACCACACCGTCGTGCTGACGGAACTCCTCCCCGAAGCTTTGCTGGATCGGAGCCCGGGGAGTGTCATCGAGCTGAACGTGTGCCAAGAACTCGGAGGTGCTGGAGTAACGGTGCTTGGATCGGTTGAACCAGGAAGACGTACGACTACTTCCTCTACGTTGCGTCAACGCTTCCGCTTCGGTCTACGAGGGTACGTAGACAACACTCTCCCCTCTCGTTGTTATGCATCACCATGATCTTGCGTGTGCATAGGAATTTTTTTGAAATTACTACGTTCCCCAACAGGTATTCGGTCTTTATGAGGGCGGGCGGGATAACGCCCTTAGTAATAAGCCCCTAGTGTCCAGGTACACGCAAAACTCTGACGTGGCCACATGCCAAAACGCCAGCCTCCTCCTTGGTTATACCAAGAAATCAGGGGATGTGTATCAACAAGAGACAGTAAAAAGGTTTATGCAGGGTCTTAATCTGAAAAGAATCCTTGGAACAGGTCCCTGCTGCACATCTGCGCATGTGTCTCCGTTGCGCCGTATCCTGGACGGGCGTAGCACGGTGTTCATCTGTAAAAAGAGAGGAACTTAGTTGAAGAAAAATCATGCCGAACATAAGGTATACTAAATAAACAAAGTATAAATCGAAATGGGTAACATTGAGCTTTATTGTCTCTTGTTTTATATGCGTGGAGCCCCTAGTACAGGGGTATATGGCTATTAAGCCTTTATCAATTGTATGTTTATGCCGGACTCGTCTAGCCGTGTCTGTGGTCTTGACAACCTGTTTAGGTGCTTTGGCTGGTGAAGCCGCTTTATTGTGGGGCTGTCCAGGCAGCCGCACTGTCTTCCGCGTGAGAGGAACACTCAATGTTTTCCCTTTAGTGAGATGATGCCTCGTGGACCAGGCATCTTAAGCGTAAGAGATGCATAATGCGGTATTGCGTTAAAGTGGGCAAAAGCTTCGCGTCCCAGCAGTGCTTGGTAGCTACTTGAGAATGGGGCGATGTGGAAAGTTAGCTGTTCGCGACGGAAGTTATCGGGGGAGCCGAACATAACTTCTAGCCGGAGAGGACCCATACAGCGGGCATCCGGGCCTGGCGTTAGCCCTTGAAAGGAGGTTTTGCTATGGCGAATTTTTGTTGGGTCTATCCCCATGTTGCGGATTGTGTCCTGGTATAACAGGTTTAGACCACTGCCGCCATCCATCAGGACATTTGTAAAGTGGAGTCCGCCGATTATTGGATCTAATACCAAGGCAGTCCAGCCTGCGTTCCGGATACTTCTAGAGTAATCCTGATGGTCGAAAGTGATCGGTTTTAACAACCATTGGCGAGACTCCTTTGGGATAGGCCGTATGGCGCGTATCTCTGGTGGCGTCGTTCTGTTCGTCACGTGAAGTAAGGTTACTGTTTTGACTTCTTGTGGGAAATCCTTTTGTTTCCTGGTGCTCTGCTTGTGGGGTTCATCGTCGTCCTCACTTGGTGTGTTGAGCCCCTTGTGTTCGGCGTTGAGTTTGCCGGCTTGCTTGAAAACCCAACAATCTCTGTGGGTATGGTTCGCAGGCTTCCCGAGAGTACTGTGTATTTGACATATCTTGTCCAAGATTTTGTTTAAGTTGGATAGCTCATCCCTGTTATCCTTGAGGGGCGGCTTTCTCTGATTCTGCCGCGAGCTTTTGAATCCGGCGTTGACCGCCGTGCTCTTTGGGCTGCTTCCCTTATTCCGGCGTTGGTCCTTGCTGCG
The DNA here is from genome assembly GCF_018294505.1 of Triticum aestivum. Taxonomy (NCBI): domain Eukaryota; kingdom Viridiplantae; phylum Streptophyta; class Magnoliopsida; order Poales; family Poaceae; genus Triticum; species Triticum aestivum. The sequence goes on from NC_057812.1 coordinate 672,232,105, forward strand.
TCGGGGTTTTCCGTTTCCATCCCTAACTTTGGGTGTACTTGGGTTGCTGGTGCAACATATGGCCAACTAGCTGTCCTCTCCTGCGCAAAAGCGGGTCATGAGGCTTGTTAATGCGGCCATTGTTCTTGGCTTTTCTTGGCCGAGGTGTCTGGCGAGCCATTCGTCTCGAACGTTATGCTTAAAAGCTGCTAGGGCTTTAGCGTCCGGACAGTCGACTATCTGATTCTTTTTAGTAAGAAATTTGTTCCAGAATTTCTGGGCTGACTCTCCGGGCTGTTGAGTTATGTGACTGAGATCGTCTGCATCCGGAGGGCGGACATAGGTCCCTTGAAAATTTGCCCGGAAAGCATCCTCAAGCTCTTCCCAACTTCCAATGGTGTTTTCGGGAAGGCTTTTGAGCCAATGCCGGGCTGGCCCTTTAAGCTTGAGGGGTAAGTATTTTATGGCGTGGAGGTCATCTCCTCTGGCCATGTGTATGTGGAGGATAAAATCCTCGATCCAGACCCCAGGGTCTGTTGTTCCGTCGTACGCCTCTATGTTTACGGGCTTGAATCCCGCTGGAAATTCATGGTCCAGCACCTCATCGGTGAAACATAGGGGGTGTGCGGCACCCCTGTATTTGGGTGTGCCGTGATGTTCAGATATTTGTTGTGTTGCATTGCTTACTAGAGCTTGCTTTCTTGGCCCGTATATAGATCTGGCTGGGCTGTCTTTTTGATGCGGATCCTTTGGTGGATCGTGTGCCGGCTTGTGTGCGGCGCCGCTTGCCGCTCCATGCTGGCCATGCGGTCGTCCACCCGACTGGATGGCTTTCCTATTTTTTGACTGCGAGGGGTCTAAGGCCTCCTCGTCAAATTCAGGTAGTAGCTTTCGCTTTGGATAGCTTTTTGTGCGGCGACTGCCGCCATATTTGTCTGCGGTGTTGCGTACATTGCTCCATTTAATTCTGAGTGCATCTTCCGCAGTTTTGAGCTTCCGCTTCTGCTTTTTCAGGCTATGCGCAATGGCGACAAGCCTTTTGTGGAGGTTCTTCTACTCCATGAGTTTATCCGGTGTAAGGTCGTCCGGACTATTGTTTTCGTCGGGGACGGGGTGTTCGGTTTGTTTATCCAAGTTGCCCTGTTCGGACGCTTGCTCGAAGGCATGTTCGTCGTCCGCCGGCTCGTCCTGCTCTATGGCTGGGTCTGTATGGCTGTTGTCTCTGTCGAGGCGGGGCTTGGAGAGGCGCTTACGTTGCCGCTTTGATTGCTTTTCGAGTGAACGATCCCTCGTTGCATCCCTGTGTTCCTCATTGTCGCTTCCTTTGGGTGTGTCCACCATGTATACATCATGAGATGACGTGTCTGTCCAGTGCCTTATAGGCGTTGGTTCATGTTCATCTCCTACATCGTCGTTCATACCATCGATGTCTTCGGAGTCGAAGTCGAGCACGTCGTTTAAATTATCGACAGTGGCTACGAAGTGGGTGGTTGGTGGGCATCGAATTTCTCCGTCGTCCACATCCCAATCCTGCCGGTCATAGTCCGGCCAGGGTTCTCCTGACAAAGAGAGAGACCTGGGTGAATTCAGAATGTCGCCGAAGGGCGAGTGTTGAAAGATCTCTGCAGTGGTGAACTCCATGATCGGCGCTTAATCGGATTTGATCGGTAGGGGCGAGGAGGGCGCGGAGTCCGGAAAGGAGTCCGGCACCTTGGAGTCACGGGCTTCGCAGACGACAAGGCTTGTGTTCGGCTTGATCACTGTAGAGATTGCAGCCCCCGAGGTGGTGTCTAACCACCCATCCTCGATTGGTGTGATCGGCTCCGAGCTAGGGGTCGGAACGGACACAGATGCGTCCTCCAGGGCACTGTTCGGCGGCAGAGCTAGATCATGCCCATCGTGACAGTGCGGCGCGCTCGGCTGTGGCTCGAATCCGTCGAAGATCAATGAGGGAGTCCTGGATTAGGGGGTGTTCGGGTAGCCGGACTATACCTTCAGCCGGAATCCTGGACTATGAAGATACAAGATTGAAGACTTCGTCCCATGTCCGGATGGGACTTTCCTTGGCGTGGAAGGCAAGCTTGGTGATGCGGATATTCAAGATCTCCTACCATTGTAACCGACTCTATGTAACCCTAACCCTATCCGGTGTCTATATAAACCGGAGGGTTGTAGTCCGTAGGACAGACTCAACTCCATACACAACAATCATACCATAGGCTAGCTTCTAGGGTTTAGCCTCCTTGATCTCGTGGTAGATATACTCTTGTACTACCCATATCATCAATATTAATCAAGCAGGAGTAGGGTATTGCCTCCATCGAGAGGGCCCGAACCTGGGTAAAAACATCGTGTTCCCTGCCTCCTGTTACCATCCGGCCTAGACGCACAGTTCGGGACCCACTACCCGAGATCCGCCGGTTTTGACACCGACATTGGTGCTTTCATTGAGAGTTCCTCTATGTTGTCGCCTTTAGGCACGATGGCTCCTCTGATCATCAACAACGATGCGGTACAGGGTGAGACTTTTCTCCCCGGACAGATCTTCGTCTTCGGCGGCTTCGCTCTGAGGCCGATTCGCTCGGCCACCTGAAGCAGATCGAAAGCTACGCCCCTGGCCATCAAGTCAGGTTTGGAAGCTTAAACTACACGGCTGACACCCGCGGAGACTTGATCTTCGACGGGTTCGAGCCACGGCCAAGCGCGCCGCACTATCTCGAGGGGCATGATCTAGCTCTGCCCCCGGACAGTGTCCTGGAGGCCGCACATGCATCGGTTCCGACCCCTAACTCTGAGCCTATTGCGCCAATCGAGGATGAGCGGTTGGACGTCACCTCGGGGGCTGCAATCCCAAAAGCGATCGAGCCGAACGCTAGCCCCGCACTCTGCACGACCCGTGACTCTGAGGATCCGGACACCTCCCCGGACTCCGAACCCCCCGCGCCCCTGCCAATCGAATCCGATTTGGCGCCGATAATGGAGTTCACCGCCACAGACATCTTTCAGCATTCGCCTTTTGGCGACATCCTGAATTCTCTTAAGTCTCTCTCTTTGTCAGGAGAGCCCTGGCCGAACTACGGTCAGCGAGGATGGGATACGGACGATGAAGAAATTCAAAGCCCACCCACCACCCACTTTGTAGCCACTGTCGACGATCTAACCGACATGCTTGACTTTGGCTCCAAAGACATTGACGGCATGGACGACGATGTAGGAGACGAACAGGAACCAGCACCTGTAGGGCGCTGGAAGGCCACCTCGTCATATGACATATATATGGTGGATACTCCAAAAGATGGAGATGGCGATGGAACAGTGGGGGATGACGCCCCCAAGAAACAGCCAAAGCGCCGGCGTCAGCAGCGCCGCTCTAAATCCCGCCAAAGCAAAAACGGTGATTTCGGCACGAGAGATAATACCACCCCGGATAGCGCCGAAGAACACCCACCTCAGCAAGATTCGGCACAGGAAGATGGAGAAGCCAGCCCTCATGAGAGAGCGGCAGACCGAGAGGTCGAGGATGATAATTATACGCCTCCCTCCGAAGACGAGGCAAGCCTCGATGACGACGAATTCGTCATACCATCAGACCCCGCCGAACAAGAGCATTTTAAACGGAGGCTTTTAGCCACGGCAAGCAGCCTCAAGAAAAAGCAGCAACAGCTTAGAGCTGCCCAAGATTTGCTAGCTGACAGATGGACTGAAGTCCTTGCGGCCAAAGAGTATGAACTCGAAGGCCCCTCCAAGAGTTACCCAAAGCGCAGGCCGCTACCCCGATCAGAGGAGGAAGCACCTACATCACCAGCGCATGACATGGCAGACCGGCCACCTCGCGGCCACGACAGAGAGGCCTCTTGGCCCTCCACCCAAGCCATGCCCCGACGCCGCTCAACTAAGGCATGGGAGAATGCGCCCGACCTGCGAGACATACTGGAGGATAAGGCAAGACAAACAAGATCAATCTATGAATCATGCAGGCGCCCTATGGCATGTGACAATGATCTTCACTCCGGATACAACAAATCCGGCCGGGCCGAACACAACAGACATAGCTCTTCCGAGCTGCGTCGTGATATAGCCCAGTACAGAGGCACCGCACACCCGCTATGCTTCACGAATGAAGTAATGGATCATAAAATCCCAAAGGGTTTCAAACCCGTAAACATTGAATCATACGATGGCACAACAGATCCGGCGGTATGGATCAAGGATTATCTCCTTCACATCCACATGGCACGCGGCGATGATCTACACGCCATCAAATACCTCCCGCTCAAACTTAAAGGACCGGCCCGGCATTGGCTTAACAGCTTGCCAGCAGACTCAATCGGTTCTTGGGAGGACTTGGAAGCCGCATTCCTCGACAACTTCTAGGGCACCTACGTGCGACCACCGGATGCCGACGACTTAAGCCACATAATTCAGCAGCCAGAGGAATCGGCCAGACAATTCTGGACACAGTTCCTAACAAAGAAAAACCAGATAGTCGACTGTCCGGACGTAGAGGCCCTAGCAGCCTTCAAGCATAACATCCGCGATGAGTGGCTTGCCCGGCACCTGGGACAGGAAAAGCCAAAATCCATGGCAGCCCTCACGACACTCATGACCTGCTTTTGCGCGGGAGAAAACAGCTGGCTAGCTCGCAGTAACAACTTATCAAAGAACCCTGGTAATTCGGATACCAAGGACAAAAGTGGCAGGACACGTCGGAATAAGCAAAAACGCCGCGTTAGCAGCGACATCAATGAAGACACTGCAGTCAATGCCGGATTCAAAGGCTATAAATCCGGTCAGTGGAAAAAGCCATTCAAAAAGAATACTCAGGGCCCGTCCAGTTTGGACCGAATACTCGATCGCTTGTGCGAGATACATGGCACCCCCGAAAGGCCAGCCAATCACACTAACAGAGATTGTTGGGTGTTCAAGCAGGCAGACAAGTTAAAGGCCGAAAACAGAGACAAGGGGCTACACAGCGACGACGAGGAGCCCAAGCCGCCGAACAACAATGGACAGAAGGGCTTTCCCCCATAAGTGCAGACGGTGAACATGATATACGCAACCCACATTCCCAAGCGGGAGCGGAAGCGTGTGCTATGGGACGTATACGCGATAGAGCCAGTCGCCCCAAAGTTCAACCCATGATCCTCCTGCCCGATCACTTTTGATCGAAGGGACCATCCCACTAGCATCCGTCATGGCGGCTTCACCGCATTGGTTCTCGACCCAATCATCGACGGATTTCATCTCACAAGAGTCCTCATGGACGGCGGCAGTAGCCTGAACCTGCTTTATCAGGATACAGTGCGGAAAATGGGCATAGATCCCTCAAGGATTAAGCCCACAAGAACGACCTTTAAAGGCGTTATACCAGGTGTAGAAGCCAACTGTACAGGCTCAGTAACACTTGACGTGGTCTTCGGATCCCCGGACAATTTCTGAAGCGAAGAGTTAATCTTCGATATAGTCCCGTTTCGCAGTGGCTATCACGCCCTGCTCGGACGAACCGCATTCGCAAAGTTCAATGCAGTGCCGCACTACGCATATCTCAAGCTCAAGATGCCAGGCCCTCGAGGAGTAATTACGGTCAACGGAAACACCGAATGCTCCCTCCGTACGGAGGAGCATACGGCGGCTCTCGCAGCGGAGGTAGAAAGTAGCCTTCTCAGGGAATTCTCCAGTCCGGCCATTAAAAAGTCAGACACTACCAAGCGCGCCCGGAGTAACCAACAGCAGGACCGCCTGGCACACTTTGAGAAAGCGTAGCAATGCGGCCCCAACCCCAGCTTTCGCGACATAGCAAACACAGTACCTCGCGTACATAACTACGCCTTTGAAATACCATGGGCACAGGGGAAGGGGCACAATAATGGCACGCCCAAAATACGGCTTAAAACCTACTAGGGGCTGCCGGATTCTTTTTTTTTTATTTTTTCTTACTGTCAGGACTCCATACTTCGGACGACTTGTTCGGCAATTCAATTGCCGCACAAACGATGCAAGATCCAGGGAGGCAGATAAGCCATGCCGCATTATGGAACTCCCAGGTGGTCTCTGTTACGAGCGGTATACCTGTTTTAAATACAATTCCGCGGCCTGCCCCTGGTCAGGACATACTGAATAGTCCAATATCTTTTGCTTACCGCACTATTTGTATCGTTTGGCTTTGATAAATAGCCTCTCTATAAACAATGCTTAGCTTCTTTTTTGCATTATCTTCTTTTCACATTTATGTTTATTAAATGACATGATTGCACCCGTACACCATGGTACGGCAAACACGCCAGGGGCTTCAGTACCCCTCATAATGGTGTGAGAAGTCCGTACACTTTCACAAGTGCGGCACCCCGAACTTATAGCACTATATGCATCGGCTCCGAATCATGATTTGGGTCAGTAGTTGGGTTTGCCCGGCTCCTATGTTTTGGTGCCTTACGTTCCGCTCTATCGGCTAAGGTAGCAGTAGGAGAACCACTGCGATTGTGCCCCGGTTCAGTTGGGTTAAGCACCTCAGTGGAGAAAGCTAAAACTGACTGTCATGATGTGGCGAGAGACCGGTCGCTGTTCGAGAGGTTTTTCGAGTCCCTAAAGGCTTATGCCGCTTCGAGCGAGGAGCTGGCTTTGTCCGGCCAAGGCATGGATAGCGCCCCAAACTCGATCTTCCGAACTAGGGGCTTCGCCGAAATTTAAAATTATAGAGTTCTATGGCTAAGTGAGAGTGTTCAAGCATTATAGTCCGATTGCCTGGTTTGTTGTGCTGAGCGCCTCCCTCGAAGGACCCAACTATGGGAAAAAGAGCGCTCAGGTTTATCCCGAACACCCCAGCACTAGTGGCACGGGGGCAGAAGCCGACGACTGGCCATCTCTCAATTTTTTGATAAACGGCTGCACAGAAAGTAATATTTTAAATTCAATAATCATTGCTTAGCGCATATGAACAAGTTTTCAGCGCACAGGATAAACACGAGCGAGTTCATTCAAATATCACATCCTTGGTACATTCATCTGCCACAAGGCGGGCACCTGCAAGAACATCCTTGTAGTAGTTCTCGGGCTTGCGATGCTCCTTCCCCGGCGGCGGCCCGTCCTTCACAAGCTTCTCACCGTCCAGCTTATCCCAGTGCACCTTTGCACGGGCAAGGGCCCGACGGGCACCTTCGATGCAGACGGAGCGCTTGATGACCTCAAGCCTCGGACAGGCCTCCACCAGCCGCCGCACTAGCCCGAAATAGCTCCCAGGCAGGGCCTCTCCGGGCCACAGCCGAACTATGAAGCCCTTCATGGCCTGCTCGGCCGCCTTGTGGAGCACGACCAGCTGTTTCAGCTGGTCGCTCAAGGGCACAGGGTGTCCGGCCTCAGAATACTGAGACCAGAACACCTTCTCCGTCGAGCTGCCCTCTTCAGCTCGGTAGAATGCGGCAGCATCAAATACGTTGCGGGGAAGATCTGCGAATGCCCCTGGAGAGCTCCGGATTCGGGTAAGTAACAGGTAGTTCACTTTTATATTTCTGCTTTGCATAAAGAATGCCTTACCCGCCGCTATCTTCCTCATCTCCTCCAACTCTTGGAGGGCCTTTTGGGCTTCGGCCTTGGCAGACTTGGCAGCCTCTAGGGCTATTGCAAGCTCGGATGCTTGCGCCTTCGACTCCAGCTCCAAACTCTCGTGTTTTTTCAGCTCTTGCTGCACCTCGCTAACCTGAGCCCCAAGTCTGTCTCGCTCGATGCGCTCCGCGGCCGTTTTCTATTTGGCCGCGGACAGCGCCTGCTTAAGGGTTGCCACCTCAGTCGTGGCCCCTACAATAAGCAGTACAATCCTATTACTCTTTTTGCAATCGAGCCTTTCTATAGGCACTTTTTCTGTAAGGTATTTCTTACCTTCTTCCTCTTCGAGCCACCGCTTGGCAAGGCCGAGCTCTTGCTCGGTCCGCTCGAGGTCCTGCTTCAGGACACCCACCTCCGCAGTCAGTGCGGCGGTGGATAGCAGTGAAGCCTGCATACGCATATTGACTCTTTTTTGTTAGACTCCTGCGATATTTAATAGATCCTCTATTTGGCTTTTCTTTCTGAATGCCAAACAGAGCATCGGGGGCTACTGTCTATGTGGTAATATTTTTACATATTTTTACTTACCTCGAAGCCTGTTAGAAGGCTAGCGCAAGCTTCAGTCAGTCCGCTCTTGGCGGACTGAACCTTCTGGATCACCGTACTCATAATAGTATGGTGCCCCTCGTCGATGGAGGCATCGTCAAGCACCTCCAGCAGATTATCCGGCACCTCTGGTTGGACGGAGGCCGCCGGCTTAGAAGGCTTGCTCCTCTTGGAAGGAGTTCGCCTACTGCGGTCTGGAACTGTGGAAGATTCCGGCGCGGTGTCCGGCACAAAGCCGGACTGAGAGCCCTGGGGAGCCTTATCCCCTTCACTCCTGGAGTCCGGGAGGTTGCCTTGCGGCTCCTCCGGGACCACCTCCTCCTGCCCCGGAGCTTGTCGCGACGCCACTTCGGCGTCGTCTGTAGTGCGGGGGGAGATAGTGGGCGGAACCGAGTTCATGTCCGATGAGTCCAGGGAGCCGCCCGACGATTCGTCGAATTCGGCCCGGGGCGGACTGCATAATTACATTCGACACTAGGGAAAGTTGTGCAACAAAGGAACATCATGAGTTACTCTGATATCCGAACTTACGATTTTGCTGGACACTTGGCCCTGTTTGGCCACTCCTCTATGCCCTCTTCGGCGTTGGGGGCATAGTCCGGTGGAGGGGTCTTCCTTTTCCTAGACCCCTCGGCCTCCCCCGTTGGGGCGGCCTTCCTCTTCTCTCCTCCCTCCAATGGGGGGGAGAGTTTTCTTCTTCCTCCTCCTCGTTTTCGCGGGAGGAGGGCGTCTCGGACTCGTCAGATGATGAGTCCGACACCACCACGTTGCGGGCACTCTTTTGAGTCCCCGTGGTCTTCTTCTTCTTGGCCTTCTTCTCCGGCACCACATAAGGCGCCGGAACCAGCAGCTTCACTAGTAAAGCTGGGGCTGGGTCTTCGGGCAGTGGAGCCGGACAGTTAATCGGTTCGGCTATCGCCCGCCAAGCCTATCAAAGGTAAGGGAGTTTAGATCCCGCATAGAGTCAAACTATGGAAAAAGCTTAAACATCCTGTAGAAGGTGTAGATGGCTTACCTCGCTAGCGTGACGCTGCGAGCTGTATCCGCGGTCCTCGGAAGCGGATGCGGGAGCCTCGGCGCCCTTGAATAGCATCTTCCAGGCGTCTTCATACGTCGTGTCGAAGAGCCTGCTGAGGGTTTGATGCTGCGCGGGGTCGAACTCCCACAGATTAAAATCCCGTTCTTGGCACGGGAGGATCCGGCGGACGAGCATAACCTGGATTATATTAACAAGCCGGACTGGCTTGTTCACCAGGGACTGGATGCATGTTTGCAATCCGGTCACCTCTTTTTCATCACCCCACGACAGGCCCGTCTCTTTCCAGGACATAAGCCGCGTGGGGGGTCCGGATCGGAACTCGGGGGCTACGGTCCATTCCGGATCGCGCGGCTCGGTGATATAAAACCACCCGGATTGCCATCCCTTTAGGGTCTCCATGAAAGAGCCCTCGAACCATAGGACGTTGGCCATCTTGCCCGCCATGGCGCCTCTGCACTCCGCCTGGCTGCCGCGCACCACCTTGGGCTTGACGTTGAAGGTCTTGAGCCAGAGGCCGAAATGGGAGCGGACGCGGAGAATGGCCTCGCACACGACGATAAACGCCGAGATGTTGAGGATGAAGTTCGGAGCCACATCGTGGAAATCCAGGCCGTAGTAGAACATGAGCCCCCGGCCAAATGGGTGGAGTGGAAAACCCAGTCCGCGGAGAAAGTGGGGGAGAAACACTACCCTCTCATGGGGCCTTGGGGTGGGGATAAGCTGCCCCTCTTCGGGAAGCCAGTGCGCGATGTCCTTGGACAGGTATCCGGCCTTCCTTAGCTTCTTGACTTTACCCTCCGTGACGCAGGAGACCATCCACTTGCCTCCCGCTCCGGACATTGTTGGAGAAGGTTGAGGTGGGAAGTGCGGGCTTGGGCGTTGGAGCTCGGGTGCACGGGAGATGGATAGGCAAAGGAGGAAGAAGGCGTAGGTAAAAAGGTGGATCCTTGTCCCCTTATATGGGCGGATGCGGTTGTGCGTCCCCACCTGCCTGGTAAAACTCACTTGCCTCCCAAGCGCCGTGATAAGTGGCGTGGTTGGGTTACCCACGTCCGTATTGATGAGAATCCTGTAAAAGGGGGGTACACGATCTCTGCTTTGACAAGACGTGACAAGGAAACCGCCTCGCAAAACAACGCTGAGGTGGAAAAGTGAAAACGATTCAAGTGAAGGACTTGGCTATAGTGTGTTGACGCACTGCGGAATACGTCAGCAGATTTGATTTGTGTTAATATTATTCTCTCTATGGCAATATGTGGAAGCTTATTTTTGCAGAGCCGGACACTACTCTTGGTGTTTACAATCTTCTATGAAGGACTTGGAGGAGGAACCCGCCTTGCAATGCCAAAGACAATTTGCGCGCCAGACTCGTCGTCATTGAAGCCTGGTTCAGGGGCTACTAAGGGAGTCCTAGATTAGGGGGTGTTCGGGTAGCCGGACTATACCTTCAGCCGGACTCCTGGACTATGAAGATACAAGATTGAAGACTTCGTCCCGTGTCCGGATGGGACTTTCCTTGGCGTGGAAGGCAAGCTTGGCGATGCGGATATTCAAGATCTCCTACCATTGTAACCGACTCTATGTAACCCTAACCCTATCCGGTGTCTATATAAACCGGAGGGTTGTAGTCCGTAGGACAGAATCAACTCCATACACAACAATCATACCATAGGCTAGCTTCTAGGGTTTAGCCTCCTTGATCTCGTGGTAGATCTACTCTTGTACTACCCATATCATCAATATTAATCAAGCAGGAGTAGGGTATTACCTCCATCGAGAGGGCCCGAACTTGGGTAAAAACATCGTGTTCCCTGCCTCCTGTTACCATCCGGCCTAGACGCATAGTTCGGGACCCACTACCCGAGATCCGCCGGTTTTGACACCGACAATCAAGTCTCCACGGATGTCGGCCGTGTAGTTCAAACTTCCAAATCTGACCTGATGGCCAGGGGCGTAGCTTTCAATCTGCTCCAGATGACCAAGCGAATTGGCCCGCAGTGCAAAGCTGCCGGATACGAAGATCTATTCGGGGAGAAAAGTCTCACCCTAGATCACGTCGCTGTTGATGATCGGAGAAGCCATCAGGCCTAAAAGTGACGACACAGAGGAACTCTCAATGAAAGCACCAATGTCGGTGTCAAAACTGGCGGATCTCGGGTAGGGGGTCCCGAACTGTGCGTCTAGGCCGGATGGTAACAGGAGGCAGGGGACACGATGTTTTACCCAGGTTCGGGCCCTCTTGATGGAGGTAAAACCCTGCGTCCTGCTTGATTGATATTGATGATATGGGTAGTACAAGAGTTGATCTACCACGAGATCAGAGAGGCTAAACCCTAGAAGCTAGCCTATGGTATGATTGTTGTTCGTCCTACGGACTAAAACTCTCTGGTTTATATAGACACCGGAGAGGGCTAGGGTTACACAGAGTCGGTTACAATGGTAGGAGATCTACATATCCGTATCGCCAAGCTTGCCTTCCACGCCAAGGAAAGTCCCTTCCGGACATGGGACGAAGTCTTCAATCTTGTATCTTCATAGTCCAGGAGTCCGGCCGAAGGTATAGTCCGGCTATTCGGACACCCCCTAATCCAGGACTCCCTCAGTAATGTTACTGTCTACAAAGCTCGATTGTTGCGAAAGGTTTTCGACAAGTTCAATGAGTTGACTACGATGAGACCTTCTCACCCGTAGCGATGCTTAAGTCCGTCCGAATCATGTTAGCAATTGCCGCATTTTATGATTATGAAATTTGGCAAATGGATGTAAAGACTGCATTCCTGAATGGATTTCTGGAAGAAGAGTTGTATATGATGCAACCTGAAGGTTTTATCGATCCAAAGGGAGCTAACAAGGTGTGCAAGCTCCAGCGATCCATTTATGGACTGGTGCAAGCCTCTCAGAGTTGGAATAAACGTTTTGATAGTATGATCAAAGCATATGGTTTTATACAGACTTTTGGAGAAGGCTGTATTTACAAGAAAGTGAGTGGGAGCTCTGTAGCATTTCTAATATTATATGTGGATGACATATTGTTGATTGGAAATGATATAGAATTTCTGGATAGCATAAAAGGATACTTGAATAAGAGTTTTTCAATGAAAGACCTCGGTGAAGCTGCTTATATATTGGGCATCAAGATCTATAGAGATAGATCAAGACGCTTAATTGGACTTTCAAAAAGAACATACCTTGATAAAGTTTTGAAGAAGTTTAAAATGGATCAAGCTAAGAAAGGGTTCTTGCCTGTATTAGAAGGTGTGAAGTTGAGTAAGACTCAATGCCCGACCACTGCAGAAGATAGAGAGAAAATGAAAAGTGTTCCCTATGCTTCAGTCATAGGCTCTATCATGTATGCAATGTTGTGTACCAGACCTAATGTGTGCCTTGCCATTAGTCTAGCAGGGAGGTACCAAAGTAATCCAGGAGTGGTCACTGGACAGCGGTCAAGAACATCCTGAAATACCTGAAAAGGACCAAGGATATGTTTCTCGTTTATGAAGGTGACAAAGAGCTCATCGTAAATGGTTACGTTGATGCAAGCTTTGACACTGATCCGGACGATTCTAAATGGCAAACCGGATATGTGTTTATATTAAACGGTGGAGCTGTCAGTTGAAGCAGTTCTAAACAGAGCGTCGTGGTGGGATCTACATGTGAAGCGGAGTACATTGCTGCTTCGGAAGCAGCGAATGAAGGAGTCTGGATGAAGGAGTTCATATCCGATCTAGGTGTCATACCTAGTGCATCGGGTCCAATGAAAATCTTTTGTGACAATACTGGTGCAATTGCCTTGGCAAAGGAATCCAAATTTCACAAGAGAACCAAGCACATCAAGAGATGATTCAACTCCATCCGGGATCAAGTCCAGGTGGGAGACATAGAGATTTGCAACATACATACGGATCTAAATGTTGCAGACCCGTTGACTAAGCCTCTTCCACGAGCAAAACATGATCAGCACCAAGGCTTCATGGGTGTTAGAATCATTACTGTGTAATCTAGATTACTGACTCTAGTGCAAGTGGGAGACTAAAGGAAATATGCCCTAGAGGCAATAATAAAGTTATTATTTATTTCCTTATTTCATGATAAATGTTTATTATTCATGCTAGAATCGTATTAACCGGACACATAATACATGTGTAAATACATAGACAAACATAGTGTCACTAGTATGCCTCTACTTGACTAGCTCATTGATCAAAGATGGTTAAGTTTTCTAACCATAGACATGAGTTGTCATTTGATCAATGGGATCACATCATTAGGAGAATGATGTGATTGACTTGACCCATTCTGTTAGCTTAGCACTTGATCGTTTTTGTTTACTGCTATTGCTTTCTTCATGACTTATACATGTTTTTATGACTATGAGATTATGCAACTCCCGAATACCGGAGGAACACTTTGTGCGCTACCAAACGTCCCAACGTAACTGGGTGATTATAAAGGTGCTCTACAGGTGTCTCCGATGGTACTTGTTTAGTTGGCATAGACCAAGATTAGGATTTGTCACTCCGATTGTCAGAGAGGTATCTCTAGGCCCTCTCGGTAATGCATATCACTATAAGCCTTGCAAGTAATGCAACTAATGATTTAGTTGCGGGATAGTGCATTACGGAACGAGTAAGGAGACTTGCCGGTAACGAGATTGGACTAGGTATTGGAATACCGACGACCGAATCTCGGGCAAGTAACATACCAATGACAAAGAGAACAACGTATAGTGTTATGCGGTTTGACCGATAAAAATATTCGTAGAATATGTAGGAACCAATATGAGCATCTAGGTTCCACTATTGGTTATTGACCGGAGACATGTCTCGGTCATGTCTACATAGTTCTCGAACCCATAGGGTCCGCACGCTTAAAGTTTTCTGACGATCGGTTCTATGAGTTTATATGTTTTGATGTACCGAAGGTAGTTCGGAGTCCCGGATATGATCACGGACATGACGAGGAGTCTCGCAATGGTCGAGACATAAAGATTGATATATTGAAAGCCTATATTTGGACATCGGAAGAGTTCCGGGTAAAATCGGGATTTTACCGGAGTACCGAAGGGGTTACCGGAACCCCCCGGAGGCTAATGGGTTGTTGGGCCATAAGAGAAAGAGAGAGGGGCCGGCCTAGGGCAGGCAGCACGCCCCCTCCCTCTGGTCCGAATTGGACTAGGAGAGAGGGGGCGGCGCCCCCCTTTCCTTCTCTTTCTTCCCCTTCTTTTCCCCCTCCTAGTAGGAGTAGGAAAGGGAGGAATCCTACTCCTACTAGGAGGAGGATTCATCCTCCTGGCGCACCAACAAGGGCCGACCAGCCTCCCCTTTGCTCCTTTATATACAGGGGCATGGGGCACCTCTAGACACACAAGTTGATCACAAAGATCTCTCCAAGCCGTGTGCGGTGCCCCCCTCCATTGACGCTGATGATGGGCAAGCCGTATAACATTGACGCTGCCTCCTATGGTGGGTGACCTCTTGGAGGCATCAAGGGAGTCTGAGTGGTAGTTTGTGGAAGCCCGACGTAGTGGGAGGTGGTGTGGGGAATGGGGGTCGCTAGATCAAGCGGTAGCAAAGAGTTAAGATTTCATATTTTCGAGGAGTTACATAGGACATACTCCCTCCGTCCGATGAGGAGTGTATGTTTGGTTTTAAAATTTGTGCACAAAAGAGTATACTTCTATCTTCTCAATGCACTTTAAAATAGAAAAAATGTTTCTCTCTCATAACACAGGAATCAAGACCAATAGCGTTGTACATATGGTCTCCTTAATTTCTACATGCACTTAGTTCATCTGGGTTGGGTAATTAAAGAGGAGAGAGATGGTGGCGTGCACCTTTCCAATGCATTTTTAACTGTCGTCCATAAGTTGTCCTAAAATTTCTATATGTACAATTATCATCGGACCAAGGGAGTAGGAGGGGGGGCGAGCATGTAATTACGGGCATACGAGCTATTGTTGGTTTAAGGAATTGGGAACTAGGATGAGCCATAGGAGTTGGATGTTGATCCCACATATCAAAGGAGTTATTTTCTCTTTTTTTGGTGAGAAAAAGAGTAATTTTCATTTATTAGATTTTTCTTAGTATCTATTGGGTTACTCATGGGCGTAATTTCGTACTACCAATATCCTACCTATATATTTTGTGGGTATGAATACCCATTACTCATGGGTAAAAAAATTTCTCCAAATCTTATCAATGTTCTTTTTGTACGGGTAGTGTACCCATATCCATCCCTTGCCACAATTCCCCAAACCGGTAGACCGCATGGTGATTTTCCACTTCCGCTAATCAGATCGCTCATCAAGAAAATCGAGGGAGGAATGATGATCGATCATGATTATTTGGTCGTAAATGTGTTTTTGTCTTCTATTTTTTGTATGAACAATATATTTGCATTCTCTCACTGAAAAGACGGAACTCCAGTCGGTAGTTCAATAAATGGTGTATAAAATGATTACTTAGTGCGTGAAACGGGTGAAGACCGAGCGGCGCGTCCCGTAATTACCCTGTGAATCGATTGGTCTCGTACCCCTAGCAGTCGCCGGTTACCAAAGTAGCTCTGCATAAATTGCAATGCTTCTCCTCCGTCTCCACAACCATTTCCACGCCACACGAACAGCTCAGGTCCATCAAGTGCCCGCCGGCCATCCACCTTCCCCATGGGAAACCCCTGCCATGATCTCACCGGTGCTATCCGACGTGTGCAGCTGCTCAAGATCGAAGGCTTTAGTGCGACACTGGCCAGCAAGAAGGCCAGCGTCAAATCCAAATGGAGCGTCGATGGCTATGAGTGGGAAATCCGTATCTGTCCGGTGAAGATCAACGGGTTCCCTCCGGGCCGTGTCCTTCTGCTGGTAAGACTGGAGCCCTTCTTTGCCGAGTAAACCGCGCGTATGCAGGGCGGTTCTGGCCTGTCGCCTCGTGGATCCAAGTGGGGAGCTTGAACCGGCGGAAGAGAAGAGTCTACTCTACGATCCCCAGAGCAGCACAAATCATGTGTTGCTCGCCGTGTGGAGAGATGAACAGGAGTTGGTAGCGTCAGGTTATCTCAAGGATGATACTTTGACCGTGCAATGCGCCATCACATTGCTCGAGGAATTACCGGAACCAACCATCGCCGGTAAAGAAGTGGCCGTGCCGTCCTGCACCTTGAAGAAGCACCTCCGTGAACTCCTGCAGACCGGGAAGGGGGCGGACGTCACATTTCTCGTGTCCGGCGAGTCCTTTTCCGTGCATAAATCCATATTGGCCGCAAGCTCCTCGTTGGCCCTTGACGAGGGGGAATGCTCTCAACTCTCCGGCACGGCTTCTGCTGCGCTCAACTCAGATGAGCATGAGGCCGCAAGCTCCTCGTTGGCCCTTGACGAGGGGGAATGCTCTCAACTCTCCGGCACGGCTTCTGCTGCGCTCAACTCAGATGAGCATGAGGCCACCGTCCGCCGCATCCAGGGCGCTGGCAAGCGGGCTACCGATGCTGCCAAGCTTAGTAGGAGCCGTCGCCTCGTAGAGAAGGAGGAGGGCCAGTTCGTAGACATGACCTCCAAGGCCATGCGCGTGAAGGCTCGCCATTTCGACCTGCAGCACGCGACGGCTGAGCTCGTCGCGGCCCTCGACCAGTCCAGCCTTACCAGCACTCCGAACGAGCCGGTGCACGATGCTGCATCCCTAGCCCAGATCGCGCTCATCTGCGGTGCTGAGCAGCAGGAGATTGATGAGGTGTCCTCCCCGGCGCCGTGATCAACGCTGCTCTGCCCTGGACTCCGGTTCCTCGCCAAAACCGCTTAGTCCTCACTTGTTATGGCCGTATCTGCCCTTTAGGCAATGTTTTAATTCCTAGCTTTCCCTTTCCTGCACTTCTCACTCGATCCCATAGATGCATGGGCGAGCTGATTCTCGATCCTTATGTAACGTATGATCGCAACCTGGACTTTTGGTGCCTACCTTTAGCTCAATGAATGGCCTCAAGTTTAATTTTTGCTGTTGGAATGTTCGTGGCCTTGCCCAAAGTCAGAAATGCTCGGACGTCCTATCTGAGCTTATCGCCATTAACCCACATGCGTGTTTCCTTCAGGAAACCAAACTCAACTCTATCACTACCTCCCTTTAGAAAAAATTCTTCCCAAAGCACCTCGATCTCACCCACACCTTGCCGGCCACCGGCTCGGCCGGAGGCATTCTCTCGGCCTTCTCTTCCTCCCAGTTTACTCTCCTCAGTTCGGACGCCGGTAATTTCTCCCAAACTTCTATGATCCCCTGCCTTGCCTCCCCCCAAAAGCTCGCCGTCACAAACGTCTACGCTCCCACTGACCATGCCCTCAAGTAGGATTTTCTGTCTGAGCTGGCCTCCTTCGTCCCACCCTCACACACCCCTGGCTTATCTTGGGCGACTTCAATCTCCTACGGCGCCCCTCGGACAAAAACACGAATAACTTCAGGCAATCTGAAGCGGACATGTTTAACGCCTTTATCCACCTTCATGGGCTAATTGAGCTCCCTCTCCTGGACCGCTGCTATACTTGGTCGAGCAAGAGGGATCAGCCCACCCTTGAAAAATTAGACCGAGTTTTCATTAATGTTGACTGGGACCTCCTCTTCCCAAACACCACAATCGCATCACTAACCCGATATATTTCCGATCATGTTCCCCTTCTTATCACGATAGACACCATCATCCCTCACCCCGCTCTTTTTCAATTTGAAAATCGTTGGGTCGTTCGACCAGCCTGCCTTACCATTGTCCAAACAGCCTGGGCTGAGGCCCGTATATGTACCAACCACGCCTTGAGCCTTGCCGCTGCTCTCAAACGGACGCGGTCCGATCTTAAAAGGTGGAGGCGCTCTGCTATTCCGCTGAACACTCGTGAAAAGAATTGCAGAACAGTTATATCTGTTCTCGATATCATTGAAGAATCTCGCTTTCTATCACCCCTCGAGCTTGCTCTTCGCCGGGTCATCATCAAAGTTCTACAACGCACACTCCGTGAGAAAGCGTTGTACTGGATCCAACGTGGGAAAGTCCGAACTGCGCTGGAAGGAGACGAAAACTCCCGTTTCTTCCATGCCTCAGCCTCTGCCCGCCTTCGCAAAAATAAGATCACGGTCCTGGAGGCCAACGGCTCCGAGTTCTTTTCCCATGATGCTAAATCAAAAATCCTCTCAGACTTCTATACCTCCCTTCTCGGCACTGCCTTTCAACCCACTTGGTCCTTCTCCCTCCTAGATTTATATCCGTCACCTATTCCCCAACTTCGATCTCTCGATGCCCCGTTCACGGATGACAAGATTTCAGAGGCTTTCTTGTCCATGAATAAAAATGCTAGCCCTGGCCCGGACGGTTTTGGCCCTGGGTTCTACAGAAAATTTTGGCATATTCTCAAAGAAAAAATCCGCAATTTCTTCGCTGATTTCCATGCCCTGCGTTCGGACCTATCCTGCCTCAACCGCGCCCTCATTATTCTTCTCCCGAAGAATAATGACGCCAGGTCCCCAAATGACTTTCGCCCCATCTCCCTTCAAAATTGCCCTATCAAAGGTGTTGCTAAACTCCTTACCAACAGACTGAAAGCGCATATCCCTCTTCTGGTCCACGCCGACCAAACTGGCTTCCTGTCTGGTCGCAATATCTTCGAAAACTTCCTCTACGCCGCTGACATTCTTCACTGCTGCGCCAAGAAAAAGGCTCCAGCCATTGTCGTCAAGCTGGACTTTCGGAAAGCGTTCGACTCAATCTGTTGGTCCTCCCTCCTCCACACCCTACAGGTTAGGGGCTTCCCACCTCGCTGGTGTGCCTGGATCCGATCTCTGCTTGCCTCTGGATCCATCGCTGTTATGCTTAATGGCATCCCAGGTAAGTGGATCCAATGCAAGAACGGACTCCGGCAAGGTGACCCCCTATCTCCTTATCTGTTCATTATTATGGCCGATATTCTACAGCAAATGATCATTAACGCTCCTAAGGATGGTATGCTTTTACACCCCTTGTGTCCCCACCTCCCGTGCCCTGTTCCGCAATATGCGGACGACACTCTTATCATAGTTAAAGCCACCACAACTGCTGCCAAGCACCTCAAACACATTCTAGACACCTTTGCCGCAGCCACTGGTCTTCAAATCAACTTCACCAAAACGACTTTCATCCCCCTTAACGTGGATCCGCAGGAGGCCGCTCTTATGGCCTCTGACCTTGGAACGACCATCTCTTCCTTTCCTCAAATCAACTTCACCAAAACGACTTTCATCCCCCTTAACGTGGAAGGAGACGAAAACTCCCGTTTCTTCCATGCCTCAGCCTCTGCCCGCCTTCACAAAAATAAGATCACGGTCCTGGAGGCCAACGGCTCCGAGTTCTTTTCCCATGATGCTAAATCAAAAATCCTCTCAGACTTCTAT
This sequence comes from Triticum aestivum, assembly GCF_018294505.1. Taxonomy (NCBI): domain Eukaryota; kingdom Viridiplantae; phylum Streptophyta; class Magnoliopsida; order Poales; family Poaceae; genus Triticum; species Triticum aestivum. The sequence goes on from NC_057812.1 coordinate 672,251,659, forward strand.
ACCTCCCTTCTCGGCACTGCCTTTCAACCCACTTGGTCCTTCTCCCTCCTAGATTTATATCCGTCACCTATTCCCTAACTTCGATCTCTCGATGCCCCGTTCACGGATGACAAGATTTCAGAGGCTTTCTTGTCCATGAATAAAAATGCTAGCCCTAGCCCGGACGGTTTTGGCCCTGGGTTCTACAGAAAATTTTGGCATATTCTCAAAGAAAAAATCCGCAATTTCTTCGCTGATTTCCATGCCCTGCGTTCGGACCTATCCTGCCTCAACCGCGCCCTCATTATTCTTCTCCCGAAGAATAATGACGCCAGGTCCCCAAATGACTTTCGCCCCATCTCCCTTCAAAATTGCCCTATCAAAGGTGTTGCTAAACTCCTTACCAACAGACTGAAAGCGCATATCCCTCTTCTGGTCCACGCCGACCAAACTGGCTTCCTGTCTGGTCGCAATATCTTCGAAAACTTCCTCTACGCCGCTGACATTCTTCACTGCTGCGCCAAGAAAAAGGCTCCAGCCATTATCGTCAAGCTGGACTTTCGGAAAGCGTTCGACTCAATCTGTTGGTCCTCCCTCCTCCACACCCTACAGGTTAGGGGCTTCCCACCTCGCTGGTGTGCCTGGATCCGATCTCTGCTTGCCTCTGGATCCACCGCTGTTATGCTTAATGGCATCCCAGGTAAGTGGATCCAATGCAAGAACGGACTCCAGCAAGGTGACCCCTATCTCCTTATCTGTTCATTATTATGGCCGATATTCTACAGCAAATGATCATTAACGCTCCTAAGGATGGTATGCTTTTACACCCCTTGTGTCCCCACCTCCCGTGCCCTGTTCTGCAATATGCGGACGACACTCTTATCATAGTTAAAGCCACCACAACTGCTGCCAAGCACCTCAAACACATTCTAGACACCTTTGCCGCAGCCACTGGTCTTCAAATCAACTTCACCAAAACGACTTTCATCCCCCTTAACGTGGATCGGCAGGAGGCCGCTCTTATGGCCTCTGACCTTGGAACGACCATCTCTTCCTTTCCTCAAACCTACCTAGGTCTACCCCTCTCCCCGCATAAGCTGCCGCCCTCTGCCTTTCAGCCGGTCATCGACCGATGCGACACCTATCTGGCTGGCTGGTGTGCCCTACTCCTCTCGCGTGGAGGCAAATTAGTTCTCCTCTCTGCCGTCCTAGACAGTCTCCCCACATATTTTATGCTCTGTTTTTCTCTGCCCGTCCAAGTTATTGAAGCAATAGATAAACATAGACGCTCCTTCTTCTTGTCCAACGATGATACCTGCTCGGGGGCTAAATGCTTGGTGGCTTGGGATAAAGTGTGCACTCCTAGAGATGCAGGTGGTTTGGGTGTTAAAAACCTTCGCGCACAAAATTTTTGTTTACTGCTGAAATTTGCCTACAAATTTTTACACTCCTCCTCCCTCCCTTGGAAGGATTGGGTTTTGCATCACTTACCGCTCCACATTGGCTTTGGCAAGAACAGCTCCTTTCTTGCCAAGACTATTTTCAAACACCTACAGAGCTTGAGAGAGATTTCCCAGTGCACTGTTGGGGACGGTTGCTCCACCTTCTTCTGGTTAGACCGATGGCTAAAGCCAGAACCTCTGGCTATAGTCTACCCAGCCCTATTTTCCCACCATACAAAACAAAATGCCTTGGTAGTTACAATTATGTAGGAGGGGATCGAACTTGCTCTTCGTAATCGGCTAACCACTACTGCGATTGCAGAACTTGCCTCTCTAAACTCTTTGTTGCAGGATTGGGCTCTCTCGTAGGTTCCGGACACTCGTCGCCTGCTCAACGGGTCCGCCTTCTCGGCCCGGGGTGCGTATGCTGCTCTCTCGGGTCATCTCTCCGACCCCACGCTCGCCGCCATTTGGGACTCAAATGTGCCCAAAAAGGTTATGATCTTCGGATGGCTCTTCTACCTCGACCGTCTCAACACCCGGAAGAACTTGCATAAAAAAAGCATCCTGGATACAGAAGCTTGTCCAAGATGTTCTCACCAGGTTGAAGATCGCGAGCACCTGTTCTTTACATGCCCGGCTGCTCGGGGCATTTGGCAGGCTGCCTCCATTCGCCCGTGCTATACGCCCATCAGTGACCTCTTCTCTACGAGGGTGCCAACAGCTTTGCCAACTTCAGTCCGCTCCTTCATGATCCTAATCATCCTATGGAAGATCTAGGACGCACGGAACAAAGAAGTCTTTCAGGGAATAGACCTTCATACTGTTGATTCCATTAGGGCTATTATTGATGATATAACTATATGGGCTCCTCGGCTCAAAACCAAGAGCCTAAAGGAACACGCCGGGCTGTGGTGTGACTTCCTCTCCTCACAAAACTTGTGAGTCCTGTACTCTTCTGCTATGTTTGAAATATATTCAGGTGGGGAGCCTTTCCCCCCCGGTGACCATTTCAAAAAAAAATATTGGCCGCAAGATCTCCGGTTTTCATGGCCCAGTTCTTCGGAGCCGGTGATGCCAGGGAGCAGTGCTCAGGAGGCGTGGAGATCAAGGACATGGAGGCCGCGGTATTCAAAGCAATGCTTGGCTTCATCTACACCGACGCTGTGCCAAAATTCAAAAAGCGGAAGGAGGCGGTGACGGTGATGGCCCAGCGTCTACTTGCTGCTGCTGACAGGTTTGGACTTGACAGGCTCCAGCTCATCTGCGTTGGAAAGCTCTCTGCTGGTAGCATCAGCATCAACACGGTGGCGACTACTCTGGCTTTAGCTGAACAGCACAGGTGTTCTGAGCTCAAGGCAAAGTGTGTGGAGTTCATCCTTGGTACCCCGGCAATTCTTGATGCTGTGTTGGCGACGGATGGGTATAAGCACCTAGAGTCAAGCTGCCCATTTGTGGTGATTGACCTTCTCAAGGCTGCTCGTGGAAGAAAGATTTGAAGGATAACCATATTGTTAATGGTCCAAGATTTGGTAATGCGTTATTCATCATCTATTTGTCTCTAGTAGAAACTTTGTGTCTGTCTCCCCTTGTGAGCATCTCCAACAGCCGCATAAAAATTTCGCGCCCAATAAAAGTTATAGCGCGCCACTGTAGCACTTTTAATGCGCTGGGACCAACATTGCCTTAGCCCCAAAAACGCGCGCCCAAAAAAGCATGCGGTGCAAATTATGAAGCGCGCGCAATCCGAAGCCCATGATATGTTCATGGGGGGTGGTAATTTAGTGCTAAATGGTCCATGATATGTTCTTGTCCTTAAGATGATACATATCAGTTTCAGTGATGTTAGAGAAGGATGATTCAGAGTGCGCAGACATGATTTTCTCAGTTGCAGCCACGTAATCGTGCTGTTTGTTTTACTATGTAGGCTAAGGCTTGAGAGTTCTTGAGTTATTTTCTGATAAAAGGGCGTTTTGTATTGAATAATAATTCACAGTTACACGAGATGTAGCAACTTTATTGATTACAACATCAATGCACAAAGTCTCCCGGATAGAATCCAGAGCAGAATATACAATACTAGAATTCACACCAGGCTCATGAGATCTCTTTTTTTTTTTAATGGAAGAGGGGGTTTCCCTCCGATTTCATTAATGAAACCAAACTAGGATCGACCAACATATCCCATCCAAACTAGTCGGGTTCGAAACATACTACAAGGTTCTATTCACGAGATCTAAGCCAGGATGTGTGCTGAAGCATTCAGAGAACGACCAACACGGCTGGAAGACAAAGATGAGAAGGCCGGTTGCAGTCTTTCCTCGAGAGTGAAACATGGTAGAGTATAACTGTAGAAACCTTCATCGAGTGCAGGAGAGAGAGCGCAGCGAAGGGCCCAGGCTTCTGCCAACTCTAGAGTCGCGACACCGATAAGGGGGTTGGCTGGAGGCAACCAAGCATGTATCATTGTGGTCACGAATCACGACTCCGGCAGCCACTTTACGAGGAGCTGAGAAACTGCAGCAGTATCCACATTGACAACGACCGAAGCAGGTGGGGGTGGACTCACCGAGTGCCAAGGCCGGGCTTGAACAAATGCTGAAAGATCAAGATCAAATCAATATAGGTCCTTGCCTTGAAGATGATGCTGCTCAGGTCAGGGCCTCAGGGGATCGCTCGCCATTGTGTGCTGCATTGTGGGATTCCCAGATGTGCCACACCACGGCCGCCAAAACTGTAACCTGCTGAGGATTGGCACGGTCCACCATTGGTTTGGTGAGCAGAATGAATGCCTTCTTCCGCAGGAGAATACCAAACAGATTCTACAGTTGACCCCAAACTTCTCGCGCAAATCGACAACAAGAAGAAACCATGCTCCACATGTTCATCACGACCACAGAAGATACATGAGGAATTAATGATCCGGAATGCCACGCCTGCATAGTCTATGCCCAGCAGATGCGCAAAGCGCCAGAGCACTATGGTCATCTTGCTGGGGGGCTTGAATTGATTGACCAAATACATTTCCAATGCTTCTCATCCCCCATCCAGCATCCTGGGGAAGTTGGAAATCAAATCATGCAAGAGGTTCAGCACATAACCAGGAAACACATATATGCACGTGCAGTAGACCAAAGCAAAATCACCAGTTTGTTGGATGAGCACGCACCTATGGCGGTATGTATATATAGGTGGCTGATCATATAGATGTCAGTCCGTGGACGATAGTTATTGTTGCATGCCCAAGAACCAAAGTACTAAGTTCATAAAAGAAGATTGTAATCAACAGGACACCAGTGGCTTGGGAAGATTTGGAGATCAAAGCGAGGAATGAGGTCAGTTATATGTGAACGAGGCGAGGCACCCATTAAAAAGGAAACACACAAGTGCGTGAGCAGGGCACCAAGAAATTTAATTAATCATCACAAAAAAAAAAGGTAAAGGAAGTAGGTGTTTGTACCTTTGCAGTATATCCGGCCACATATTTACGGTAATGCAAGGATGATTGGGGTGGGCGCGGAGTGCGTGCATCACTGCCGCCTTGGCTTGCTTGGCTCTTCCAGCCGTGACTCCAACACTTTGGATAGTAATAACAGCCTTCCGAAGCGAGGGCAGGTTCCCTTGGAGCCCCAAGTTGCAATCCCAGTGGCCATCTTCATTTGCCACCCGCAGACCGAGGCTGAACATCACTGCCGCCTGCTGTGTAGGAGTCAAATCCACGGAGACATCCGGGGGGCGCCCAACATTGCGACAAGAAATCCAGCGATCTGAAATTCCCGTTGATAACTAGATTCTGAATGCCGTGCAGGCTGCATATAGACTCCACAAAGGCCTCCTCCAACTCCGCACTCTCATCGTTAAATTGTATCTCGAGCTCCCTCAATCTTCCCAGACTGCTGAGCTCTTGCACAATGTTCAGGGAGGCACTTTTCGTCTTCAGCACTTCCATGGATGTAAGATTCCCTAGCCCACCCTGAAGCCACTTGCACTTGCACCTATCGTCAATATCTAGGACCATCAATCCTCTCAGCTTACAAGCAGTAGCCGGTAACTTTTCCAGATCAGGATTCCATCTTACATCCAAAACTTGTAAAAATTGTAGGTTTCCTATTTCGTTTGGCAGTTCAAGAATACCAACACCCGCTAGGCCTAGGAATCTCAGGTGGAATAAGTTCCCCACATCCTTAAGCTTAATATGGCAGCTACTTTTCCCATAGATTTGTATCCCATATATCATCTATTACAACAAGGTACCTGTATCAATTGCGACATTAATGACTTTTTTTTTGCACATGACAAGTCTAATTACCGATGACTCTTTTATCATCTGGGAATCGTCATCAGACGGTACACACATGCACACACACACACACACACACACACACACACACATAAAGATTACAAAGTAATTGTATCATCGAAAGAGATATAAAATGAAGTGTTATTTTTAAATATCCAACACAAATTTGTTACATAATATATTTGTTATTGTACATGTATAATGGGTGAGTAAATGCGTACCTCTTGTTCTTGAAGCATTTCAGAATCTCGTCAATAAGCTGTCTTTCATCTAATGTCAGGATCTTTGAGTTAGACTTGCCAAGATCAATGAGGATGTCTCTGAAAACCTTCTTCACATTGGCATTTCGACCCACCGAAACAAAAGCCCGCCGATGAAAACCCCCTTTGATTTTGTTGTAGACTGCTTTGGCGAGAGTAGTCTTGCCCAATCCTCCAAACCCAACAATTGAGAGTACTATCTTGTGTTTCTTCTTAGAGACGTCATCATCCCCTAATGAGAGCATTTTTATGAGCTCTTGATCTCTATTCCCATATATGCCCACAAGCTTTGTCATGTCAGTGTACAGAGCCTGGACGCGAGGATCAATAGTTGCTGCCCCTGTATGCTTAAGCGAAATACCATCAACCTTGTTCCTGTCACGCCGAGCAGCCACCTCCTGGATTTGCTCTTTGATATCCTTTATCGCGTCGGCAATCCGATGGTGATTCTTGCCCTTCCTGAACAAGCTAACCATCTTCTTCTTGAGCCTCACAAAACCATCTGAGTTGGCACCAATGTCATTGCTAACAACACGTACGAGGAACTTGTCGACAACATCCTCCATGTTGTAGGAGAGCTCCCTGACCTCATCGGCCCAGAGCTTCACTTGTTTGTCGAGCTGGTCCCGTGGCACCTCACCAACCTTGAGGAGGGCAGCGTGCATGCTCTCTAGCTCCCTGGAGAGGAAGCGGATGTCTTTCTTGACGCGCTTGTGAAGGTTGTACTCATCCATGAGCAGCTCACCAAGTTTGGGGAGCAGGCTTCTCATGACACCCGTGACCACCTCCATGAGTAGGAGCAAGATTTCTCACTGGTTACCACCTCTGGAACAACCTGGGGATCGGAGCTGCAAACTGCAATCCAAATTGTGTGATGCTTTGAACTAACTCTAAATTTGAGCGTACTCAAATTTGCAGGTAGCTAGTGGAGGCGAACAGCAGAACACGGCGGCTGCGGAGAGTGGAGGCAGAGCAGAGGAAGGGGTGGTGCGGGACAGTGGAGGTTCGTGTGTATGGCCATCGCTGCGTCCGGTCTGGAAGAAAACGAGTGTGATCATCAGTGTATTAGAGTGGTATAAAGGGGAAAGGGGTGCTTTTGGTAGGTGGGTGGAGAAAGAAAGAAAATGCATCCCTGGGTGGCCGGCATGATAATGAGAAACACTAGAAGATGCAATCAGTGCAAGCACCATTATTAGTAATAATAGTATTACCTCCATCTCTAACTAGCCTACAAAAACGTCTTACATTTTGAGATGGGCCTACAAAAACGTCTTACATTTTGAGACGAAGGTAGTAGTCTATATGCACATGGACTGCATATATGCTCTCCCCCTCCTTTACTCAACCTATTAAAATTTCAGGCCCATGATCCATAATTAATTGTGTATCGAAGAAGATCAAGTGTCGATGCATGTTTTAAGCGGAAGAACGCACACTGATAGTGAAGAAATACTACTATTAATACATACATTTCCCACTAGGACAAAAAGTGAAGCTATTTGGAAGACAGAAGGCATTTCAGACTGCATATGCACTGAAAGAGAGATGGTCAGGGGAAGGCAGTGCTGTTGCTTGTATAACTAATAACACAGAAAGCCATATGTGACGATGTGTTCAAAAGAACTCCCAGCCTGCAACTGAGAAAATTATGTCTATACACTTACATATGCATCAGTGAAACAGCATAAGTCTCTTCCAGACTGGGCACACATACATATGCATCAGCTCGTGCCAATATTGACAAGCAAGGGAAACAGATACCCAATCCAGGGCAATTTGGCACTAAATTAAATCAAATTGGAGGCCAAACTCGAGCAGTAAGTTGCTCATAACATATATAGATGGACATAAGGTTTTCCACTTTAGGTGGATACAGGCACAAGTGCAAGCACAAACAGAATACATGCATAATCAAATCTTGGACATTTGGCGCCCTCATGGTTACCTGTCAGCTCTTTCTGCCCCGCGCAGACTTGAGAAGCTCAGGCAACACCATAGGGCAGCTTGCCTCTAGATGCTTATATCCATCAGTCGCCAACACAGCATCAAGAATTGCAGGAGTGCTAACGATGAAGTCGACGCATTTCACCTTGAGCTGCAGGCAGTTGTGCTGCTCTGCTAATGCCAGAGTAGTTGCTGCCGTGTCGATACTGATGCCATCAGAGAGCTTGCCTTCGCAGATCTCCTTGAGCCTGTCCAGTCCATACTTGTCAGCAGCTGCAAGTAAATGCTGGGCCAACATCGTGACCGCCTCATGCTGCAGATCGAATTCCAGCACAGAGTCAGTGTAGATGAAGTAAAGCAACGACTTGAATACCACCGCATCAATGTCCTTGATCTCGACGCGCTGAGAGCTCGTCTCCTTCATGTGGCCAAAGAACTCGGCCATCAGTACAGGGGACCTTGCAGCAAGAATGACCTTGTGTGCAGCGAAGGACTTGCCGGACACGAGAAATGTGACATCCGCTTCCAACCCACTGTTCAGGAGCTCAGCGAGGTGGTGTTGCAAGCTAGGTGATGACCCAGTCACTTCTTTACCCGGCACAGTTGCTGCTCGTGCTGGCAAATCCTCCTTCAGCACGGTGACTACGCATAGCACGGTAAAAGAATCATTCCTGAGATAACCAGATGATGCCAGGCTGCCCGTCGACATGAGACGAACTGGAAGTGAACAATCTTCTTTGACAAAAGGCGAGCACATCTGCAGACAACGTGATACCCATGAACGGTTGAATATACATGACACACTCTTTTCTTCAGACGGTCGAAGCACGCTTCTCGGATCAGCCAGACGACAGCTCAGGTTCGCCCTCACGATGGACGGGCAGGTCTCGCTGAGGAACACGAGCTTCACCGCCACCCACGGGGTGCCGTCGCGTGCGCGCGGCATCATGGCGGGGTAGATGCAGATCTCCCACTCATACCCGCCAATGTTGTGAGTGGATTTGATGCAGTCGTCGTTGCCCATGGTCTTGGTGGCACAGTAGCCGTCCACCTTGAGCAGCTTCATGGAGCGCACCACATTGGTGACGTTTTTGCTGGCGGTTTCCATGGTAAAGATTGGATGGGGAACACAGGGGAATGTTTCCTCTTTGCTTTGCTTGGGATCTAACGTTTCTGCGTGGGAACGGTTACAGATTAGTGCAGGTGAGACAGGCAGGGTTAGAAGATTCAGAGCGCGGCTGAGAGCGAGCAAGGATGCAAAGGGGGGCTCACCGTGCTACCGGAGAAGAAAGGCCCTGCTTTCTGGGCGCGGCCTGTCTTGCGAGTACCTACCGCCGGCGGAGGAGGCAGCGTCCGGCAAGCGGATCCAGGCAGATCGGTGCTGCGGCGGCAGGATTTGGGTCCCAACGAGCCGAGCCCGCCGTGTCTAGCGGAGAGCGGCGACGGTGGTGGGGGTCCGGGGATGACGACGCCGCCGCAAGGAGTGTGCGGCCGCGGGGTGGTTCCGGTGGGGGGCGTACGGAGGCGGAGGTCGAGGCCGGCGCCGTAGGAGAGGGAAAGGTGGTGGTGGCGAGGGAGGTACGAGTGAGGGGAGGGAGAAGCGTGCTCACCCGCCGTCCGGCAAGATGAACACTTGGCTGCGGCGGCGACTGGCGTTGACGCGGGTGACTCGAGTGGAAGAATGACTTAGGTAGTGGGCCCCGTTGGAAAGAGAAGTTCATCAACAACAAAGAAAATGGGCCAATAGATCCTGTGCAACACATTTCACGTGAATTGAAAGGAGTGCGACGTGGTTGATGAAAATAGCTGTAGTGCAACGCTTCAGAAGCCCAAATAGCCAAGGCCCACTCGGGCGATTAAAATGGCCGTCAACGGGAGTGAGATTATGTTTAAGACATGTGGGACCCACTTGACAGAGCATCTAGTTACGGCCCCACTTGGCAGTGCATCAGGTGAGATGTGGCTCCGTGCCTGTTTGAATCAGTTGAGTAGTGACCCGTTGCTCCCTCCTCTTCGTTCTCGACGGTGAGCCGGCGACGGCGCCGGAGCTTTTTTTCTCGGTGACAGCAGCGGCGAGCTGTCGTTCTCGGCGACGGCGGCGGCAGTGGTGAGTAAATCCTGAACCCTTGTCCTGTTCCCCTCCTTGTCGAGTTAGATCTCACCACATCGCCTCTGTTTCCTTTGTTTTTGGTCGATTTGATCCAGATTTGGGTGCTGGGGAGGGGGGCTGACTGCGATGGAGCCGCGAGAGACAACAACGTCGACTAGGTATGTGCATCCTTTCCAACCTATGCGATGGAGCCCTTTGTGTGTCGTCTGCTTCCGCTAGCTCACACTGCCCGCCATTGACCAACAGGGGTAGGACATTCGAATTCACTGTCGAATTCTTTCCTTCTAAGGCGAAGCTAGGTGATGGTAGTGTGCGAGGCATAGAGAGAGAGATACAATTGTGAAATGGGAGGTTGAATGTGCGGAGATTGATCCTCAGGAAATACAGAGCATGGAAGAGAGGGCCGTGAGAAATGTCGTGGAGAAAATTGGGGAGAGCATTTTTTGGGGTCCAGAGCAGGAGGTAGCATTGCTACGGTTTGATAATTGGAAGGGTGAGTATGTGAGAATTGAGAATGGTGAAGAGATGGTTGATGAAATCGATCGGCAAGACGGCTGGGCAAGCAAACAGACTACCTTTCATGCAGAGCTCTTTGATCTGAAATCAAATTCTAAGGTTGGATATGTGCCCTCAAAGTTGGCTTCACAGATGGTAGATGATGATTGGGCCTCATAGAGACAGATAACGCCCATGTTTACGGGTGAAGTGACAGTAATAAGGGGGGGTCATGGTTCTAAGTCTGACAGTAGAATAGGGGGGTAGAATGTAGAGGCAAGATCTTAGCTATGGAGGAGTTGCACACGCGAGTTTTACGAGTTCAGACCCTTCTCGGAGGAAGTAACAACCCTACGTCTTGGAGCCCGGAGGCGGTCGACTGGATTATATGCGTGTGAGTTACAGGGGGTGCGAACCCTTGTGCCTGTGGAGGGGGGTGGCTTATATAGAGTGCGCCAGGACCCCAGCCAGCCCACGTCACAGAGGGTTTAAGGTACATTGAAGAGAGAACGTTACTGGTAACGCTCGCACTAAAGTGCTATAAATGATAATTAAACCTATAAGTAAATGCTCGACCATTGCTCATGCGGAGTGGCTTTGGCTCTTCTGTCCGTTGAGTGACTTCTGTGACGGTCCAGTGACATTGATTCTTCCGAGTGGAATGTCTCTGGTCGAGTGGATGATGGTACCCTTTGGATGATCCTGGCTTTAGGGTGCTGTCCTAGGGGAGGATGTCTAGGTCAGGTCTATGACCCTACCCTAGGTACGTAGCTTCATCATTAGCCCCCGAATGGTTCAGGGTTCGAGTAGAGAAGGAGTTGATGATCCTTCCGATTCAGCTTTTGTGCTTTGAGAGTGTCTCGCCCAGAGGTCAAATGGACCTTCATGATGGCTTCAACTGCTTGTTCAGTCACCTTGATCCATTCTTGGTTTTGTCGAGTGAACTCTCGTTGTTAAGTTTCGAGTGTTGATATGGAAAAAATCTTCCGTCTGAAGGGTTGTTCTGCCGCCTGCGGATTTCGCAGGATTCAAATTTTGGGAAGCGCGCCGGGCGGGGGAGGCCGCAGTAATCGGGACGGATTAGGAAGGCTGCCTCGATCTTTGCGCCACCTTTTTAGCCACGTATCGCGCGCGTGACTGTTGCGGGATTTGATAAGATCGTCCGGGCCTACAAGTTAGTCACTCGGAAGCGACCTTATATAAGGCGCCGGACCGGGGCCTTTGAACAGTGCGCCCCCATTCTTCTTCCTCCTCCCCAGATTCCTCCGTTGCGCCTGCTTCTGCTCTCGGCGTCGTCGCTCCGCTCGAACTCGATTCGCTGCCATGGGGAAGGAGAAGACAATGGCGTTGGAGCGTGCGAAGAAGGCGACGGCGAAGGCGGCGGCGAAGGCGAAAGGGAAGAAGACCAGCCGGGGCAGATCTTCGTCGAGGTCCGGCCTGCCGCCTGGCTGGATCCAGGGCGACTGGATCCGCTCGACAATCAGTTAAGATGACATCGACGACCTGGTTGAGGGGGGACTGATCCCTCACCAATCGGCGCGGCTCCCGGGGAACGAGACCGAGCCGCAGCCGCAGGAGGGTGAGTGCGTCCTCCTCGCCACTCATGTCGACCGCGGGTTTTCTTTGCCTCACCACCCTTTCTTTCGCGGTTTCTTGAACTTCTTCGGTGCTCAACTCCACCACTTTTCTCCAAACACCATTGTGTACCTCGCTGCTTTCGTGTCTATGTGCGAGAATTTCTTGGGTTGCCGACCACACTGGGGTCTCTTCAAGCACATATTCACATGTCGCTCCCAGACGGTCAAGAAGGCCAACCCGAGTGACGAGAGGACGCACGTGATACAGATGTGCGGGGGTCTTTGGAATCCAAATGAGGAACAAGAGCACCTTCCCAGCTATGATCCTTCCCGACTCGGTCCGGAGCTGGCAGTCGACCTGGTTTTACTGCAAGGACCAGCCGACCCCGGGTCAGCCGACTGTACTTCCCCCCTTTTCCATGGCTCGAGTGGACAAGCCCTCCTCCTTGAGAGTGATCCCGGAAGAGAAGGCGCAGGTGAAGGTGCTGGTCGAGCGGGTCATCCAACTTGTCCGCGACGGAGTGACTGGTATGGACCTGCTGGAGGTCTTCCTCAGTCGACGCATCCAACCACTTCAAGCTCGTGACCATCCGATGTGGATGTACTCGGGACTCGAGGATTCCACTCGGATCCACCCGGAGGATGTTAGTGAGGACACAGTGGAGAAGTGGCTGAGAGGTATTACTGGCAACAAGGATAATCCCCGGGGGTCTAGGAGGGTGGTTCCATTCGACCATCTGCGCCAGCCGGAACAGGTACGATTCTGCATTGTCGAGTGTCTTCTTGATTTACTATGTCACATCTTGTTGACGGTCGACTGTCTTTCTTTTGTTCATTGTCTTTTCAGGCTCTTATTGATATGTACTCGATGCCCAATGGAGTGCAAGAGCAAAATGTCGAGGAAGAGGCGAGCTGGGGCGAGAGTGGCGAGTGGCACTCGGATGCAGAGGAGGACGAGGAGAGCGACGACCCGAGTGACGAAGAAGAGGTCGACTCGCCTCCTCGCAGAGAAAGGAGGTCCAAGCACGCTCACGGCCCGGCAAACACCCCTGACCTGGTGGCCGCACCGACTGGGCAGTCTTCAAAGCGCCCTCGGACGTCTTCTCCGGTGCCGACTAAGAAGGGACTGAAACAGCTCAAGACTGCACCGCCTCCTGCGCCGAAACCATTGAAGGCCACACCCTCCAACCCGCCGAAGGCTTTGCCCAGAATCAAAGTGACCATTCCCACCATCTCCGGGTAATCATCTGACCCGATCTTTTGGTCGACTTGAGCAACATAACATAACCGACTGAAAGTTGACATTTGCAATGCTGCTACCTCTGGAACTTCTTCCCGCCAATACCAAGACGAGGAAATGGAAGACGCGGTTATCTCCAACCCAGGTAAAATTCTCGTGATCTTGTTCTTGATTATTTGGTCAACCAAATTCTAGTGATTCACTTGGGGTCGACTGATTTATTTGCAGCCCCACCCAACGTTATCGAGCTTCCAGATGATGATGAAGATGTGGCTCCGAGGCCCAGAAAGAACAAAAAAGTAGCGCTGGCAAGACATCTCAGCTGGGACTGACAACGGAACCAACTGTCCAACAACCAGAAGATGCATGTGGGGCCTCTGTAACTTTTGATGTCCCATTGTCGAGTGAGCGCCCTGCACCGTTGATTGTACCAGTGTTTCCTTCAGCCGCCCAACCCCATGCCTCGGAGCTCCAAGCCGCCGCATCTGGGCCGTCTGCCCCCTTCTTCACCAACTATCATGTTCCGGAAAGCCAGTCAGACGCCGCTGCGGAGGCTATCCGTCAGGCTAACGTGATGATGGAGAGGATGAAGACGGTGCACGAGAACAGCCAGGCTGCTTACGATGCCAGCGCGGCTCTTCGGGCCAATGTCCAGGTAAGTTGGCTTTCGACTGACCTTGTTCTATTAGGATATGCTACCTGAAATATTTTCTTTCATACAATCTCGTATTGGTTGCGTCGAATCTGTACACCCACTGGGTGTTTTGTTGTCTTTAGTATTTGCGCTCTTCCACTCGGCCTGGGCGAGTGGGATCTGAACCGATGGGGGCACGCTAAGTGCACCCACTGGGTGTAGTCCCCGAGACCGCAATCGACTGCGGACAGTCGACTGGGGTCTGAGTACCCGCTGGGTGTAGTCCCCGAGACCGCGGTCGACTGCTGGTAGTCGAGTGGGGTCTGAATCAGTGGGGGCACGCCAAGTGCACCCGCTGGGTGTAGTCCCCGAGACCGCAGTCGACTGCTGGTAGTCGGCCGGGGTCTGAATAGTTCTTCTCTCTTTCTTCTCTTTTTTTTACTCGACCCGGGTGGACCGGTCGAGTGGGGTCTGGATCAGTGGGGGCACGCCAAGTGCACCCGCTGGGTGTAGTCTCCGAGACCGCGGTCGACTGCGGGCAATCGACTGGGGTCTGAGTAAGCTTTTAAGTTTTATTCACTCGGAAGTAAATAATCTTTGATCTTGTCGATTGACATGTCTTTTATCTTTTGCATAAATCTTGTACTCTCATTTCTAAGTTCGCCAAATTTGAGGAGAAGCAGAGGCAACTCAACCTCGACTTGGAGCTGGCCCAACAAAAGTTGAAGAAAGCTCAAGATGAAGCTGCTGGTATGGAAGGTAACTGCCTATCGACTGTTCACGTCGATTGTCCTTTAAAATATTTCTTCGATCTCTTGTTTGATCCGATTGCTTATTTTGCAGAGAAAATGAGGTTGGCTGGAAAAGAAGGACTTGGACCTTGCAGCTGCGCAGAAGGAAGCTCAAGATAAGACTGTCCTTGCAGACCAGAAGCTGGCTTCGGTCGGAGCGCTGGAAGGAGAAGTAAGCAAGCTGAAGTCCTCTCTCACTGAATCCAACCGAGAGGTAACTCGTCTGAAGAAGGATAAGATGGCTCTGAATGAGAAGCTGGAGTCCGCGGCTCGTAAGAGAAATGACGTGGAAGCCTATCTGAGAACTCTTGCCAAGAAGCTCTATCTTATGCTGGAAGGTACTCCTTTTAATCCGACTGCTTTACTGCTTGCGAGTTAATCCTGTCCAGTCGACTCACTAACTCTTTGACTGCAGAATTCTGCCAAAACTTTGACGAGGAAACTGGACAGATTGAGACGGGTTTAGACCCTATCGTTTCTCCAGTCGGCGACGAGGCTGCCATGAATGTGCTTCGACTGGAATCCCGTGTTGCCAGTGTCACAAGTTACCTCGCTCGTCTGAAGGTGGCAGTTCCACGGATCGACTCATCACTCTGGCCAAGGGCGACGCTTCAAAATGACCTTGAATCTCTGATGACTCGGCTCAACGAGGTTCCTGGTCGAGTGCAAGAGTGGAAGAAGTCCTCTGCCCGGTGTGGTGCTGACGTGGCGTTGTCCTAGGTAAGAGTCCACTGCAAGGAAGCTCGCGAAGACAAGCTAGCGGCGATCAAGGTCGCCAACACCAAAAGGCACGATTTCCATTCCTTTATGGAGACTTTCATAGCTGCCGCCACTCGGATTGCAGATGGAATCTACTTGGACGAATTCGTTGAACCTGCCAGCCCTCCTCCTACCGAATGAACAAACTTTGAGATTTAAACTTGCCTTAAATTTGCCTCGGGATGCCGAGTGGTTGCTGTAACCATTAAACTCCTTCGGGCTTGATGCTCGAATACTTGTCGCCTGGAATTTTTAGGATCTATCTGAACTTGGTTTATTTCTGAATATGTTTGTATTTGCCTTCGCATGGAATTTGCTCTTTGGGATGTAGCCCTGAAGTGGAGAGTTCAGTCGACCTGTGCCTCGTCGTCCCTGCGGGCAGGGATGGGGCGCACGTTGTATTTGTGGCGTAGCTCGGAGAAGAAGGCCACGGTCGACCTGCACCTCATCGTCCTTGCGGATGGGGATGGAGCGTACGTTGTACTTGTGGTGTAGCTCGGAGTAGAAGGCCGCGGTCGACCTGCACCTCGTCGTCCTTGCGGATGAGGATGGAGCGTATGTTGTACTTCTGGCGTAGCTCGGAGTAGAAGGCCGCAGTCGACCTGTATCTCGTCGTCCTTGCAGATAGGGACAAATTTTAAACCTTAGGGGAATACTGGACTGCGTCTAAGCCTCCGAGTGGGAGGGTTGATCACCACTCGGTAGGATTTTTTAAACTTAGGCGAGTACTAGACTGCACCTAAGCCTCCGAGTGGGAGGGTTGCTCACCACTCGGTAGGATTTTTTAAACTTAGGCGAGTACTGGACTGCAGCTAAGCCCCCGAGTGGGAGGGTTGCTCACCACTCGGCAGGATTTTTTAAACTTAGGCAAGTACTGGACTGTAACTAAGCCCCCGAGTGGGAGGGTTGCTCACCACTCGGTAGGATTTTCTAAACTTAGGCGAGTACTAGAATGCAGCTAAGCCCCCGAGTGGGAGGGTTGCTCACCACTCGATAGGATTTTTTAACCTTAGGCGAGTACTGGACTGCAGCTAAGCCCCCGAGTGGGAGGGTTGATCACCACTCGGTAGGATTGTTTAAACTTAGGCGAGTACTGGACTGTAGCTAAGCCCCCGAGTGGGAGGGTTGCTCACCACTCGATAGGATTTTTAACCTTAGGCGAAAAGGATTCGCAGCTAAGCAAGCCCCCGAGTGGGAGGGTTGCTCACCACTCGGTAGGATTTTTTAAACTTAGGCGAGTACTAGACTGCAGCTAAGCCCCCGAGTGGGAGGGTTGCTCAGCACTCGGTAGGATTTTTTAAACTTAGGCGAGTACTGGACTGCAGCTAAGCCCCGAGTGGGAGGGTTGCTCACCACTCGGTAGGATTTTTTAACCTTAGGCGAAACAGATTCGCAACTAAGCCCCTGAGTGAGAGGCTTGCTCACCACTCGGTAGGATTTTACAAACTTAGGCGAGTACTGACTGCAGCTAAGCCCCGAGTGAGAGGCTTGCTCACCACTCGGTAGATTTTACAAACTTAGGCGGAGTACTGGACTGCAGCTAAGCCCCCCGAGTGAGAGGCTTGCTCACCACTCGGTAGGATTTTACAAACTTAGGCAAGTACTGGACTGCAGCTAAGCCTCCGAGTGAGAGGCTTGCTCGCCACTCGGTAGGATTTTACAAACTTAGGCGAGTACTGGACTGCAGCTAAGCCCCCGAGTGAGAGGCTTGCTCACCACTCGGTAGGATTTTACAAACTTAGGCGAGTACTGGACTGCAGCTAACCCTCTGAGTGAGAGGCTTGCTCACCACTCGGTAGGATTTTACAAACTTAGGCGAGTACTGGACTGCAGCTAAGCCCCCGAGTGAGAGGCTTGCTCACCACTCCGTAGGATTTTACAAACTTAGGCGAGTACTGGACTGCAGCTAAGCCCCCGAGTGAGAGGCTTGCTCACCACTCGGTAGGATTTTTTGAACTTAGGTGAAACGGATTCACAGCTAAGCCCCCGAGTGAGAGGCTTGCTCACCACTTGGTAGGATTTTCTCTTAAACTTAGGCGAAACGAATTCGCAGCTAAGTCACCCACTGGGGGATTTCAGACGCAAATAAAAGCAACAACAATCATTCTAGAGGACTGTAAAGCTCTTGTCTTTGATAAACAAATTACAAAGGTATTTCTTATTACATTTTATTCGAACAAGTACTTAAGTATAAAAGGGGCAGAGCAGTTCCGCATTCCAAGCCCGTGGCTCGTCCTTCTTATGCTCGACATTGTAAAGGTGGTATGCTCCATTGTGGAGCACTCTGGTGACAATGAAGGGACCTTCCCAAGCTAGGGCGAGCTTGTGTGGTTTCTGTTGATCCACTTGAAGAACCAAGTCTCCCTCTTGAAAGGCTCGACCCTTCACGTGTCTAGCGTGGAATCGACGCAAGTCTTGCTGATAAATGGTCGACCAAATCAAGGCCATATCTCTTTCCTCCTCTAGGAGGTCGACTGCGTCTTGCCGAGCTTGTTCTGCTTCATCTTCAGAGAAGACCTCAACTCGTGGTGAATTATGAAGCAAGTCACTCGGCAGAACAGCTTCAGCCCCATAGACCAAGAAGAATGGAGTTCGGCCAGTCGACCGATTGGGAGTTGTCCTCAATCCCTAGAGAACTGATGGAAGTTCATCAACCCAGGCGCCCGCTGCGTGCTTGAGATCTCGCATCAGTCGGGGTTTCAGTCCTTTGAGAATCAGGCCATTTGCTCTTTCTGCTTGTCCATTCGACTGGGGATGGGCGACTGAAGCATAGTCGACTCGTGTGCCTTGTGAGGCGTAGAAGGTTCTGAACTCATCAGAATCGAAGTTCGATCCGTTGTCAGTGATGATGTTGTGTAGAACCCCATATCTGAGTATCAACTCTCTGATGAAGCTTACAGCAGTACTAACTTCAAGATTCTTAATAGGCCTGGATTTGATCCATTTGGTAAACTTGTCGACTGCTACAAGTACATGAGTGAAGCCGCTCCTACCAGTCCTCAGTGGACCAACCATGTCCAATCCCCAAACAACAAAGGGCCAGACGAGTGGAATGGTCTTCATGGCTGATGCAGGTTTGTGCGACATATTGGAGTAGAACTGGCAGCCTTCACATCTGTCGACTATATATTTCGCCATTTCATTTGCTCGTGGCCAATAAAATCCAGCTCGGTATGCTTTAGCCACAATGGTCTGAGAGGACGCATGGTGACCACAGGTCCCCGAATGGATGTCGTGGAGGATCACTCGGCCTTCTTCTGGTGTTATGCATTTCTGGCTGACCCTAGTTGCACTTACTCTGAACAGTTGTCCTCTTATTACAGTAAAGGCCTTGGATCGACGGACGATCTGTCGAGCCTCTTCTTCATCCTCTGGGAGCTCTTTCCTAAGGATATATGCAATGTATGGCACTGTCCAGTCGGGAGTGATGACCAACACCTCCATGATCAAGTCGACCACGGCTAGGACCTCGACTTCAGTCGGATCTGTGGCACTCCTAGGCTGCGGGGGCTCTTCAGCGAAGGGATCTTCTTGAACTGAAGGTGCATGAATATGCTCCAGGAACACATTACTGGGAATAGCTTCTCTCTTGGAGCCTATCTTTGCTAAATCATCTGCTGCTTGATTTTTCAGTCGGGGTACATGATGGAGCTCTAACCCCTCAAACTTCTTTTCTAACTTCCTCACCGCGTTGCAGTAACCAGTCATGGCTAGGCTTCTGACATCCCACTCCTTCATCACTTGATTGACTACCAAATCTGAGTCGCCATAGACCATGAGGCGACGGACGCCGAGTGAGATGGCCATACGCAACCCATACAAGAGTGCTTCATATTCTGCTTCGTTATTGGAGGAATCAAAGTGAATCTGGAGGACATATCTGAGCTTGTCTCCTCGGGGGGATACCAGTACCACCCCAGCACCGGAACCATTCAGCATCTTGGAACCATCAAAGAACATGCTCCAGTGCTCCGAGTGAACTTGAGTCGACAGTTGTTGTTCAATCCACTCGGCGAGGAAATCTGCTATTGCTTAGGACTTGATAGCTTTCTTTGCCTCAAACTTGATATCTAAGGGAAGGAGTTCAATCGCCCACTTTGCCACTCGACCAGTTGCATCTCTATTGTTCAGAATTTCTAATAAGGGAGCGTCGCTGACGACTATAATGGAGTGATCAGAGAAGTAATGTGCAACCTTCTTCGTGGTCATATAAATCCCAGAAACAAGCTTATGATAATGTGGGTATCTTTGCTTTGAAGGAGTCAAAACTTCAGAGACATAGTATACTGGGCGCTGAACTTTGTAGGCTTTTCCTTCTTCTTCCCGCTCGACCGGAAGTACTGTACTGACGACTTGTCTAGTGGCTGCAATGTAAAGCAGTAAAGGCTCTTTGCTGATTGGAGCAGCAAGCACCGGCTGGTGGAAAAGCAGGGCTTTAAGCTCTGCAAATGCTACATCAGCTTCAGGAGTCCACTCGAACTTATCTGACTTCTTTATCAGTCGGTAAAGAGGTAGTGCCTTTTCACCGAGGCGAGAAATGAATCAACTTAGGGCGGCCAAGCAACCAGTAAGCTTCTGGACATCATGCACACGCACAGGGCGTTTTATCCGGAGTATGGCACCCACTTTTTCTGGGTTAGCATCGATCCCCCGTTCGGAAACGAGAAAACCGAGTAATTTTCTGCCTAGAACTCCAAACGTGCACTTTGATGGATTAAGCTTGATATCATACCTTCTGAGGTTGGCAAAGGTTTCAGCAAGGTCAGCTAGTAGGTCGGAACCTTTTCGTGACTTGACCACAATGTCATCCATGTATGCTTCCACATTCCGACTGATTTGAGTGAGCAGACACTTTTGGATCATCCTCATGAATGTGGCTCCGGCGTTCTTCAAACTGAATGGCATAGTGACATAACAAAAGCACCCAAATGGGGTGATGAAAGCTGTTTTTTATCTCATCGGGTCCATACAGATGGATCTGATGATACCCGGAATAAGCGTCCAAAAAGGACAAACGCTCACACCCCCCAGTCGAGTCGACTATTTGGTCAATGCGAGGGCGAGGAAAGTGATCTTTCGAGCATGCCCGATTGATATGTTTGAAGTCGATGCACATGGGAAGTGAGTCGTCCTTCTTTGGGACCATGACAACATTAGCTAACCACTCGGAGTGGTAAATCTCTCGAATAAACTCAGCTGCCAGAAGCCGAGCCACTTCTTCACCGATTGCCTTCCTCTTCTGTACGGCGGACCGTCGAAGATGTTCTTTGACTGGTTTCACCTTTGGGTCGACTCGCAAACGATGCTCAGCCAGTCCCCTGGGAACACCTGGCATGGCAGAAGGTTTCCATGCAAAGATGTCCCAATTCTCATGGAGAAACTGGATGAGCGCTTCTTCCTATTTGGAGTCGAGTGTTGTTGAAATGTGAGTCGGAGTAGCATTGGGATCCGTTGGATCAATATGAATCGGCTTCGTTTCACCAGACGACTGGAATGCTGAATCTGTGGCAGGCTTCTTAGCTCGCAACAAATCACTCGGATCTGCATTTTTTTGATACTCCTGCAACTCCACTACTGCCATCTGTGCATCGGCGATCTTTGAGCCCTTCTGGAAGCACTCTTCTGCCTTCTTTCGACTGCCAGTGATAGTGATCACCCCTTTAGGACCAGGCATCTTCAATTTGAGGTACACGTAACATGGTCGAGCCATAAAACATGCATAAGCTGGCCTGCCTAGAATAGCGTGATAAGAACTCTGGAAATCCACAACTTCAAATGTTAACTTTTCTTTGCGGTAATTCTTGGAATCACCGAAAACTACATCAAGGGCGATCTGACCGAGTGACGCAGCCTTCTGCCAGGAATAACTCCATGGAAACTCATATTACTTTCACTGAGTCTGGACATCGGAATGCCCATTCCTTTCAATGTCTTTGTGTATAGTATATTCAGACCACTGCCACCATCCATCAGAACCTTAGTCAATCGAGTGCCTTCGACTACTGGGTCGACCACCAGCGCTTGCCTCCCAGGGGTGGCTATGTGCGTTGGGTGATCGGACTGGTCGAATGTAATGGCAGTCTGAGACCACTTCAAATAATTGGGTGTCACCGAAGCGACCATGTTCACTTCTCTGTTAATGACTTTTAGTCGACTCTTACTCTCAACATCAGCGAAAATCATCACAGTGGAATTGACGTGGGGGTAACCATCATCGTCCTCCTCCTCATCCTCAACTTTGTCCGCTTCCTTCTTCTTTTCTTTGGGCTGTTTCTCTCGGAATTGCTGGATTAGGAGTCGACACTGTCGAGTGGTATGCTTCGGTAAATGAAATTACCCTTTTCATCTTTTTTGGTGTGAATGTGGCATGGCAAATCTAGCACATCATTTCCATCTTGATCTTTTACTTTCTCGGGGTTCCATGGCCCTTTGGGTTTCCCTTTGAACTTTCCTTGAGTCACGGCTAAGGCTTCACCAGGTGCGGCTGGATCGGCTTTGCGTTTCGGCTTCCGACTGGAGTTCCCTCCTCCGGTTTCGTGGGCGACTGCTTTGTGCTTGCCACTCCGGAGTCGGTCTTCTTCTTCACCATTGGCGTACTTGGTGGCAATCTCCATCATCCGAGTTAGAGTCATATCTCCTGTCCGACCGAATTTCAGATTCAACTCCCGATATTTAACGCCTTCTTTGAAGGCACAAATTGCTTGGTGATCCGACACATTCTCCATTGTGTGGTGCAACGTGATCCATCTCTGGATATAATCTCTCAAAGTTTCATTCGGTTTCTGAACGCAACACTGCAATTCTGTCAGCCCTGCTGGCCGTTTGCATGTACCTTCAAATGTCCTGACAAATACTCGGGCAAGATCTTCCCAAGTATAAATACTACCAGGCGCTTACTGATTCAGCCACGCTCTGGCCGAGCCCTCAAACATCAAAGGAAGGTGCTTCATGGCCACTTCATCGTTGCCACCACCAATCTGTACAGCCACTCGATAATCCTCAAGCCAAGTGTCAGGCTTGGACTCGCCAGTGAACTTAATGATTCCAGTCGCCAACCTGAAGTTGGGAGAAATCACCGCAGCCTTGATGGCTCTGCTGAAACACTCTGGACCTGAGACATGTACCCTGCTGCTGGTTGGGAAATCTCTGTCGCGACCTTCTTTGTGAGCTCTGTTTCTGTCAACCAGACCCTGAACGAGAAGAGATCTCGCATCAAAGCCCGGCTCCCTGGGGTCGACTGTAATCCTTCGCCCACCATTGTGAGTACATCTGTCATCATGCTGCCGAGGCACGTATGACCCACTCCTTGGGGGAGGCATGGGCACTCGACGACGATCATCGTGATCGAGTCGGTGATCATACTGCTCGCAGTTTCTGTACTGATCTCGCCGGTCCTCACGTCCTTCACGCCTCGGGGGCGATCTCGGGCTGTGAGCCGATTGGACTGTGTCTGCAACCACTGATCTGCTATGGATCCTATTCCGCGACTGAGAAACTGTTGTACTCTGCTCCCCCGCCGCACGGAGCAAAGCCCGAATCTGCACCAAACCTCGACCAGCTTTTGACTAGGAAGGTTGGATTGACTCCGCTATTTGGGCCGCAGCCGCGAGATTCTGGATCGGAGTTCGGTATACCTGAGTCGGAGGCGGAAAAAGTTGGCGTCGACTAGACTCGGGGATACGCTGCCGAGCACGCTCGTCGAGTGCGCGCTGGAGGTTCTCTAGTCGAGTGCGCTCAGCCAAGTTGGCCAGGCGCGCCTCCTCCAAGGCCTGGGCCTCAGGGGTTTCTCCAACAATAGGAGTGTGAAGCGCATCCATGTTCCGGCAGCGAAGTTCTTCCCTTCGCAGCGAAGAGAGGGGTTTGGGGCGGTACTCTTCATGAACATGCGACGGATCACCGTCCCCATCGCCTCCGTCTTCACGGGTGAAGCCAGGAGGACTGCATGGTCCATTGACCATCAAAACTTCTGCCTCAGGGTCGCTGCTGTCGCACTCGGATGCAGTCTCTACGGAGCCAGTCGAGCAGGCCGTAGAGAGTTTCATCGGGCTCGATTGCCACGACTTGGGGAGTGGTCGACTGGAGTGCCACCTCATGCCTCACCTACCGCTGAAGCCTCGATCGACCAGAGCGTTTGGTCCGGTGGGCTGCATGGAGGGAAGTCAGCACAGGAGCCGACCGATACTGAGTCGACGGCTGCCTCAGGAGGACGCCACGGATGCACGCGCGAAAGTGCGTTGCCCCGCGGACGAGGAGCGCCTCGACGTCAAGTGGCGCTTCCTGGAGCCAAGAGGAGTTGTCGGCGATGAACACGAGCGCGCCGAGATGGATCTCGTGGCCCTCGGCCAAACCTCCGCCTGAAACCATGTTGATGGAGATCGGGAAAATCACAACTTCTCCAACAAGTTGCTAAGACACCGGCCCCAAGGTGGGCGCCAACTGTCGTGGTTCTAAGTCTGACAGTAGAATAGGGGGGGTAGAATGTAGAGGCAAGATCCTAGCTATGGAGGAGTTGTACACGCGAGTTTTACGAGTTCAGGCCCTTCTCGGAGGAAGTAACAGCCCTACGTCTCGGAGCCCGGAGGCGGTCGAATGGATTATATGCGTGTGAGTTACAGGGGGTGCGAACCCTTGTGCCTGTGGAGGGGGTGGCTTATATAGAGTGCGCCAGGACCCCGGCCAGCCCACGTCATAGAGGGTTTAAGGTACATTGAAGAGAGAACGTTACTGGTAACGCCCGCACTAAAGTGCTATAAATGATAATTAAGCCTATAAGTAAATGCTCGACCGTTGCTCATGTAGAGTGGCTTTGGCTCTTCTATCCGTCGAGTGACTTCTGTGACGGTCGAGTGACATTGATTATTCCGAGTGGAATGTTTCTGGTCGAGTGGATGATGGTACCCTTTGGATGATCCTGGCTTTAGGGTGCTGTCCTAGGGGAGGATGTCTAGGTCAGGTGTATGACCCTACCCTAGGTACGTAGCTTCATCAGGGGGGGGGGTTGATCAAGATGTAGAAGAGGGTTGTGATGGTGCTGCAAGGGTTGTTTGTGTTGATTGGAATTCAGTACAATTAGAAGACACTACTGATTTGGTCATTGCACCAATGGCTGACACTAAGATGGCCAATTTTTTTGGCATTCCAGTAGATCTAGTATATGATCAAGATGAGGAAGAGAGGAATGAACCTAGTTTGCCTAATGATGCTAACAGAGATGCTTGTGAAGATGTGGATGGACAGCTGATGAAAGATGGCGCAGATGATGTAGATGATGCACATGAAGATGAGCTTGTAAGTGTGTATGACAAAGAAAATCCTGTTATTGAAGTAGGCAAGTTGTTCCCAAGCATGAAGGAGTTTAGGATGTGTTTCAAGACTTATGCAGTCAAACATGAGTTTGATGCCAAGACTATGTGGACTGACAGAAAAAAAATTGTGCAAGGTGCAGAGGTTTTGATGGAAGCGTCAACCCTTGCAAGTGGTACATAGCTGCTAGAATTCAATCTGATGGAAGTACCATTAGGGCTAATCAAATCCCAAATCCACATACTTGTATTACAAGTTCACAGAGAGTATCAACCATGACATCACAGCTTTGGATTGCAGAAAAGATCACTCCAATTTTAGCCAAGAAACCAAACACTACAGCAAATAAACTTAAAGTGGATTTGGAAAAGCAGTACCCCATTAAGGTGAAGTATACCACAGTGTGGAAAGCAAAACAGAGGGCAATGAAAGAATTATATGGTGGTTGGGCAAATACTTTTAGGATGCTTTATAACTTCAAATCAGAGGTGGAAAAGAGGTCACATGGCAGTGTTGTGGAGATAGATACTGAGTTAGGATGGTAGAGTTCTTTTCTCCAAGTTTTTTATGGCTTTAAAGCCTTGCATGGATAGCTTCAAAGCATGGTGCCATCCATATTTGAGCATAGACTCGTCTTTTTTTATAGGCAAATGAAATGGTCAATTGGCAGCATGAAATGCTTTAGATGGACACAACTGGATGTTCCCTGTTGCTATTGGTTTGTTTCATTCAGAGACAGAGGTTTCATGGACATGGTTCATGATGCAGCTGAAAAGATGCATAGGGCCAGTGTCACCTTTGGCAGTACACACAGATGCATATAAAGGGCTAGAAAATGCAGTGAAGAATGTTTTTCCTCATTGTGAGCAGAGGGAGTGCTTTGGCCATATGTGGATGAATTTGATCAAAAAATTCAGAGGGGAAGAATTTGAGAGAATGTGGCCAACAACAAGATCTTACACCAAACAAACACATTCATATTATCTTGATAAGATAAAAGCAGCATGTAGTGAGTTTGGTCCATGGTTGAACACCTATAATTCTCCATTGTGGTACAGCTCAGGATTTAACAGTGCCATCAAGTGTGATCATATCAACAATAACTTGGCAGAAAGTTTTAACAACAAGATTAAGCAGTTAAAGAACTTGCCTGTGCATGACATGGTTGACCAGATCAGGATCATGATTATGCGCATGTGGGAATTGAGAAGAAGGATTGGTGATTGTCTGCAAGGGATAAGCTTCCAGAAGTGGTACAACAGGTGAGGAACAAGAGCAGGAATCTTACACATTTGTCTGTTGAAAAATCTTCATTGTAGGATGATGAAGTTAGAGATACCAAGACTGGAAGGAGGCATGTTGTTAACACTGAGTTGCATGACTGCACTTGACTCGAGTGACAACACACCGGGAAACCTTGTGACCATGCCATACTTTTCTTGGCCTCCCAACCCAAGATAAGCATGCACCCATACTTGCATGAATACTACTCAGTGGCAAGATTCAAGGCTGCATATGCAACTTCAATTCCAGCACTTACAGATTAGTCTCAGTGGCCTGAAGTGGAAATTAAATTTCCCATGTGTCCTCTCCTAACAAAAAGAAAAGCTGGCAGGCCTAAAGAGAGTAGATTCAAGGCATGGTTTGAGAAAGGTGGGAGTAGTAAAAAGGGAAAGGGGAAGAAGGATGTAAAGCCAAAAAGGACCCAAAAATAGATGCAAGTTGTGCCAGAAACTTGGGCATCGAAAAGGATCTCCAAAATGTCGTTACACCCCTGAAAGGCTAAATTATGTCTACGTTTGTGTTTTTTTAATTTGGTTGTTGTATTTAATTACTAGCCAAATTACAAGCTTTGTTTTCCAAGAGGAAGCATGGAGGTCAACCCTTTGTTGTTGAAAATTGCTGGGCAATCAAAAAGGCAATGTAACACCTCGATAGTTATGGTACAGTAATCTCATCCAATGATGCCAGGTCATCACAATTAAAAAAATTGCTAAACCTCACTCGTTTCAAACGGAGTTCAAATACAAAATCAAATAACAAGTCCGATTATAGTTTCTTAAAACAATGACTTAATAATGTTAAAATTTTATAAATATTCAATAACTAATTAACAAAAAAACAACCAAGATTTTTGGAAATTAGTAAATGCCTCTAAAATAATCAAAACATGAGCTAACAACATTTAAATTAACCGAGTAAAGAAAAAAAAATATTTAAACCATTCTAAAATATCTGAAACTTCTTGTGCTAGATCATTACATAGTCTAGTATTTATGCGCCAATAATATTATTTAACAAAATACCCTTGGTTGCTCAAAGAAGGCAAACCAGAAAATAATTTAAAGAAAACAAAAAAAAATTGGGAGAAGGACAAAACCTGGCACTGTGCACTTGAGGCCCAAGTGCACAACACTAGGCCCAAGCCACCACGCCTCCTCCTTCCTCCCCTGTTCACCAGGTCGTGGTGGCCGGCTGCAGCACGTCCAGGCCGCGGATGAGCCACGCGGAGGCTATCTGCCGTGCCCCGAGCCGATTAAGGCCACCCCGACCCCGGCCAAACCCTAGGCGCCCACTCCCCTCCCCTCCCCTCTCGCCCGGCTCCTCTCCACCCGAGCACGCACCCGAGGCGCCTCGCCATGGCCGCCGTCGACCTCGCCCGCCCAAGCGCTCACCATCGCCCCCGCCGCCTAGGATCTCGCCGGGAGGATCGTCGTCGACCCCTGCTTCATCTACGCCGCTGGATCGAGGCCGGGAGGCCACCACGTCGACGTACACATCATCGACCTCGTCTGCCTCTGCCTCGGCCGCCTCGTAGATCCGCCGCCTCTTGTCCTCTCCGTGTTCCTCGAGCTCTTTTCCGCACCGGGGTGAGCTCCTCATCCTCCCCCCTGCTTATCCCCTTCGACCCATCGCCGTAAGCCGTCGTCCGCTACCTCCCTTGGCCGCGCCCGGAGTTCGCTCCTGTGTGCGGGCTTCCGCGCCTCTGGCCATGTCCGGCCACACCCAGGACGAGCCCGCCTGCAGCCACCTCCGCCTGCCCGCGCCTAACCACACTGCTGCTGCATCCTGCTACTGCGCCGCTGCTGCTGCTACGGCTTCTTCTGCTGCTGCTCCTCTCATATGCGCGCGCCCGCAGCCGTCGATTGTTGTCGCTGCTTGTTGTTGTCCTGTGCTGCGCACTGCTGTTGTTGCCCTTGCGTTGCTGCTCCTCATGTCGCCGCTGCTCGGCTATTGCCTATTGCCGCTTGCTGCTGCTAGTACTTGGCCATGGCTGCCAACGCCCCATGTGTGTGGTTGTGCGTGAGCACGGCCACACAGTGGTTGGCTAGTGCCACTCCTGTATGGGGCCGGGCCTAATTAGATTAGGAGCTAAACACTATTAATGGCATCTTACTACTAATGGTCACTGACGTTGGGCCCCACTGCCTGAAGAAAACAATTAAAATCATCTAATTGAAGGAAAGTCAATGACACACGGGACCCACTAGCACTGTTCATGTGGACCGGTCAATCTTTGACTGAGTCAACACAACCCCACTGGCCCCACTGTCATACAGACAGGCTGGAGTAGCACTAGGTGACAAAGTATATTCTGCTTTTAATTCGAATTAATATAATATCAGAAAATCATTTAAACTTCGGAAAATCATATAAAATAAAACGTAAGTCGGATGAAAAACTTTGTACATGAAAGTTGCTCAGAACGACGAGACTAATCCAAATACGTAGTCCGTTCGTCCGCCACACGTCCCTAGCATAGCGAACATGCAACAATCCACCTCCGGTTCATCTATCCGAAAATGTCAAACACCGGGAATACTTTCCCGGATGTCCCCCCTTTAGTCGGTAGCACCTAGGACCGCGTTAGGTCATCCCTAGGACCGCGTATTGCCATAGTTATGCTTTGCGATGCATTTGTTTGCTCTGTATCTATTGTTTCTTCCCCCTCTTCTTCTCCGGTAGACCCCGAGACCGCGTTGGTGTGACTGAGTACGACTACGTCACCGAAAACCCTTCTTCTTGTGCAACAGAGCTTCCAGGCAAGCCCCCCTTGTTCATCCTGATATCGCCTACTCTTTCCTTCTACTGCTTGCATTAGAGTAGTGTAGCCGTTACTGCTTTCGGATGAACCCATTCTGCTGCATAGCCTGTCCTTGTTACTTCTGTTGTTACCTTTACCTGCAATCCTAAAATGCTTAGTATAGGATGCTAGTTTATCATTAGTGGCCTTACACTCTTGTCCGTCTGCCATGCTATACTACCGGGCCGTGATCACTTCGGGAGGTGATCACGGGTACATATACTACATACTTTTACATTACCTATGTTACTGTTCGGAGATGGGGGCTGAAGGGGCGGGTGGTTTCATCCAGGTAGTGGTGGGTTTGGGATCCTGACGGCCCCCAACTATTACTTTGTGGCGGAGCGACAGGGCAAGTTGTGACCACCTAGGAGACAGGTGGGTCTGGTCCTGGTCGGTGTCCGCGGTTACTTCAAAATAACACGATTAATGAGATCTTGAAATTTGATCTAAGTCTGGCCACTGGCCTATACGCACTAACCAACTACGCGGGAACAGTTATGGGCACTCGACATCGTGGTATCAGCCGAAGCCTTCTTGACGTCAGCGACTGAGCGGCGGGTGCCGGGTTGGACCGCGCAATGCAACTTCCTTTGTAATGGAGGTTGCTAGGTCTGCTCACCGGCCGCGTACGCAACATGCAGGTGTGCAATGGGCGATGGGCCCAGACCCCTGTGCGCTTAGGATTTAGACCGGCGTGCTGACCTCTCTGTTGTGCCTAGGTGGGGCTGCGACGTGTTGATCTTCCGAAGCCGGGTATGACCCAGGAAAGTGTGTTTGGCCAGAGGGATCGAGCGTGTTGGGAAATGTGGTGCACCCCTGCAGGGAAGTTTATCTATTCGAATAGCCGTGTCCATCGGTAAAAGGACGACCCAGAGTTGTACCTTGACCTTATGACAACTAGAACTGGATACTTAATAAAATACACCCTTCCAAGTGCCAGATACAACCCAGTGACCGCTCTCTCACAGGGCGGCGAGGGGAGGATCGCCGGGTAGGATTATGTTATGCGATGATACTTGGTGAACTTACCATCTACTTTCTTCTACATGCTGCAAGATGGATGCCGCCAGAAGCTTAGTCTTCGATAGGACTAGCTTTCCCCTCTTATTCTGCCATTCTGCAGTTCAGTCCACAAATACTACCCATTTCATTAATACCAATGCATATGTAGTGTAGATCCTTGCTTGCGAGTACTCTAGATGAGTACTCATGGTTGCTTTGCTATTTCTTTTTCCCCCTTTCCTAGTTATTGCGATCATATGATGGAGTCCAGGAGCCAGAGGATCCCGATGATGTTTCTACGTGGAGTTCGACTTCGAGGAGTAGTTAGGAGATCCCAGGCAGGAGGCCTTGCCTTTTCGATCGTTTCTACTTTTGTGCTAGCCTTCTTAAGGCAATCCTGTTTAACTTATGTCTGTACTCAGATATTGTTGCTTCCGCTGACTCGTTTGTATTCAAGCTGATGTATTCGAGCCCTCGAGGCCCATGGCTTGTAATATAAAGCTTGTATTATTTTAATTTGTGTCTAGAGTTGTGTTGTGATATCTTCCCGTGAGTCCTTGATCTTGATCGTACACATTTGCATGTATGATTAGTGCACAGTCAAATCGAGGGCATCACAAGTTGGTATCAGAGCCGACTGCCTGTAGGAATCCACCTTTCCAACTCCTTGGCCGAAGTTGAGTCTAGACATTGCAAAACTTTTTACTAACATGGCTGTGTGTCTTACGGGCTCACATCGCCATTGGGTGGTATTAGGATATTTTATTCCTTGACCTATACTCTGGGAGTCTGATCTCTCTTCTATTTGGGTTAAAATGAATTTACTAACTCTAACTTAGGTTCTCGTAACTACTTCCTGTCGGAGATCGACTGCTTCAACAGAAGATTCTGACAATATTCTCCGATGTTCTCCCGAGACTTTGTGCCATCGCTTTTGCAATTCCCTTCCATCGATAAACCCTATGGATAACCACATACACTTGGCATTCATACAATCATTCCCCGTTGATCTTGTTATTACAAGATACCTCGAAATTCTCTCTATTGTTCCGAGAATACTGTGTGCCTGCTGCCTTACAATTCATTACCACATGAATATCCCTATGGATAATTCCTCGCACTTACCAAGTATCCGCTCATCCCCAGTTGTTTATGTATTTCACAAAAGTCTACGAAATACCATTCGATCTTCTGAAAATCCTCAACAACCTATTGCTCTTAAAAGTCTTGCTTGCTTGCATTGTGGTTAATCCCATAAGTATAGTAATCTTATTGTCATCCTTTGCCACTATCATTTTGAGCCCATTGATTCATTAAGTGCGAATGCTCGCAATCCACAACTAGATCCTAGAATTCATCCTTCCGGCTAAGACGTCATTTTAAACATGAGCTAGTTCTTGACTAATCAAATTGCCATCGATTGTACCCTAAGCCTATTCAAGTTAGCCATCATTGATCAGAGCGTTTGCTTTTGGTCTCTTGATTTGGAAATCATAATTCCTTTTGCACTTGATTCAATTAGTCAGTTGTTTCTATAATCTGATCTCCTTCCATTCTTTCTTCTTCTGGTTGAGTATCGATACTCACATCTGATTCTTTATGGACCACCAGACCCTTTGTCGGATTTTGTCCGACAACGTCCTTCATATTCAATAAGCTTGTGAGACTTTCCTAGGATACATAATGCCCTTGGTAAATTGTATCCTCTGCTTTCTCAAGCATGCTCTACTATCGAGCTTGTGTTATTTATTCTTGAAATTTGTGGTATATGCTCCTAAGATACCCCGATGGGTTGAACCAATGCCTTCCCCAAACCGTATGAACCCGAAAGTTTTCGCGAGTCATACTCTTCTGTTGCTTCGCCAAATAAAATTTCAACACTAAAACTTTTTCGAAAACAAGAAGTGAATGAAAGGTTATGCATTGCAAAAATGGGAGTCGACCTTGAACCTTCGTGTTCATGCCCACGGACACGATGTGGAACTCATCATGAAAGCTTCTTGCGATAAAATTTAATCATTTGAATAATTCTTCCAGTATCGTAAATTGGACCCCTTGTAGTTATGGTTCCGACCATGCTAACCTTATTCAATGTATCCGAAAGGAAACCATTCCATTGCCACGTCTATTCTAACAAGATTAAAGTATCTGCTATCACAAGCCAATGCTCCAATGCAGTTTCTATTCTGATTTGCCTTCGAGTATACCCTCTCGTATCTCGAGAATATCAAGGAACTACATAACTTCTTATGAGTTCTTCATCTACTATTATTCTCGCCGATTCCAATCCACCCCCGGGTTCCGAGTTAATAGTCACTCGAGTACACCGATAACTGAATCGCGTTCGTTCTACGATTCCATTCTTAGCAATCTTCTTTGCTTACGAGTTTGTACCCGATCACTTCATTCCTAGTCTGATCGGCTATATCATTATCGTGCTGATTTTAACTGTGCTACATGGTCCTTAATCCCGGAGCACAACTTCCGATGATGAGCTAATTTTATGTCGATTTCCTCGTCTTATCATTCCACCTCAAACAACAAGCTTGATCCCGAGTTGGTGTTGTATCCGTGGATCCAATAATCTTTCGCTGCAACAGTCCCTTTGCTTGATGCAGTCGTCGTTCGATTCCTTCTTCGTGGAGCCTCTCGAGTTTATTTTTGTCGTGATCATCATCAACCTTTTGGGTTCTTCCTGGATATCTATCGAAATCTTGATGAGAAATACCATCCTTTCCCCTCGATGATTTGTGTTATCATCATCATCTTTATTGCCCTCCCTCCAACACAAACTTGTTCATGTTTCGTGTAGTACCTTGAGTTCCTTGCTATCCAGCTTATGTTATGTTCTACCTTGGAGTATTACCATCTTTTACGTCAAGGATGTTGTGCGAATTTCTCCACCTCTTAAGAATTCTTGAAATAGTGATACTTCTCACCATCACCATTCTTTCTTGGTTCTCGTGTTTATTCTAACCGGGATACCAACAAGTGAACGGTGCTGTTTGGATTCTATACTTCTAGCAAACCTATTGCTTTGAAGTTAATGGCCGACCGTTCATTCTTAGACTATTTGTTATTGAATCACCTTTCAAACATTGATCATGCTACCTAAGACCATATTTCGGGTGCCCCTTTCAACCAATGTTTAATTGGGTATGTTTTCCTCGAGCATATCTCCTTATAACATTTGATCTGACCAATGTTATCTCCTTGTTCACATGATTATGGAAATCCATCTTCTAGAAATCTCGATGAATTGTCGTTTAGTCCATCAGCTACCTCCTCATCCTCTCCTAGGTTTAATGATGAACTCTTGTTTTGGGACTTGCCTCCATAGTTCATTTCCCTAAAATCTTACAATGTCATCTCGTCAATTTGTGTCGCACCTTTTTCTTCTCAGGCATCCTGAGTCTGAGGTATCCTAACACCAATCAGATCTAAATCTCGGTCAGATATGATGGTTGGAACATATTTCCAAGAGTTATAAATGTTGGTCTTTATATGGCCCGGTAAGGTGATGTCATGCCTAGCACACCTGGACGGATGACCTAGTTTCCTTTTTAGCAAGGTTAGCGATTCTTCCATGAGAAATCGTAAGACTTATTCTATAAGTTGTTCCTGATGGATCCTTTGTGTGTCAAAAATCTGACTCTTACTTGATGACCATCTCAATGCTATCTCGAAGCATGTTTGGGGATACTCCGGTCTTCCATAAGAACATTTGAAGTACAATGCTAAATTTTATTTATCAATTATCCAACCGCTGTTGTATGGGTAAGGCCATGAAACTTCTCTCTCCTTTCCTAAAAAGGTTTTTCTACGTTATATCATGTCATGGATATCATGCTCTGCTTGTCATTGGAAAGGTTATACCCCCTGAAATATGTGTTTAAACACATTTTCCTTTCCATTGTTCTGTTTAATCTGATAATCGCATTTTCCTTCCCATTGTTTTGTTTAACCTTTCTTGTAATCTGACTTATCTGAGCAGTGATAATTCCCTGCTTAGGTAAGCACCTCGTTGTACCACTTTGTCACTAAGACCCTGTTACTATTGTTGATGACATTTCGGTAACCACCAATGGAAGGGAACTTTGCCTATTGGTCCGCCTCGTTCGACGGGCAGGAAAATGGTTCTCTTTGTCCCTCGCCCTTGGTACCAATGTTGTTGCCGACATAACTGACACACTACCCTCTGACATCCATTGCTATCATGACCGTCCAAGATGTCAGTGCCCTTCCTACTTTAACCCACATGGTGGGCCCATAACCCACAGTTCCACATGATCGAAACCTGACTCTCCTCTACATCCCGGTTTCCGAAGTAATTTCCCATGCTTGCCTTCGTATGTAAATCACGAGCCACCTTCCTAGAAAGGATCTATTCTGGTATCAGACACAATACTTATGCCCATAGCTCTAAACCCCTTTCACACTCTGTTTCAGGCAACGAATGATTGCCTGTCCACTTGAAACTTCTTATTGCACCTTCTTACTTTGCTCTTAATGACTTTCTTGAATTTCAACTCGAGAGATGCCCCTATGCCTCGGTCACCGAGATAGCCACTAGGTACCTAACATGTGTTGAGCTCCGACCTTCCCTATTCCTCCCTTATCTTTTCCGTAAGTACAATGGAGATCCTGAAGGAACAATGACAACTTCGTCATGATGCACTGAAGCAGAGAAATGAAGACATCAACGCTATGGATCAACCTCTTCGAGAAGAGTAACCAAAAGACAAGAAGATCTGTTAGAATTTCGTAACCAAAACTTTCCCCCTTACATCACCTCTTAAATCTCGGGACACGATTTCTTGTAGTGGAGGAGATTTGTAACACCCCGATAATTATGGTACAGTAACCTCACCCTAATGATGCCAGGTCATCATAATTAAAAAAATTGCTAAACCCCTCACTCGTTTCTAACGGATTTCAAATACAAAATCAAATAACAAGTCCGATTATAGTTTCTTAAAACAGTGACTTAATAATGTTCAAAATCTTATAAATATTCAATAACTAATTAACAAAAAAATCAAGATTTTTGGAAATTAGTAAATGCCTCTAAAATAATCAAAACATGAGCTAACAACATTTAAATTAACCGAGTAAAGAAAAACAAATATTTAAACCATTCAAAAATATCTGAAACTTGTTGTGCTAGATCATTACATAGTCTAGTATTTATGAGCCAATAAACTTATTTAACAAAATACCCTTGGTTGCTCAAATAAGGCAAACCAGAAAAGAATTTAAAGAAACCAAAAAAAAGAATAAATAAAATTGGGAGAAGGACAAACCCTGGCACTGTGCACTTGAGGCCCAAGTGCACAACACCAGGCCCAACCCACCACGCCTCCTCCTTCCTCCCCTGTTCACCAGGTCGTGGTGGCCGGCAGCATCACATCCAGGCCGCAGATGAGCCACGCGGCGGCCATCTGCCATGCCCCGAGCCGATTAAGGCCACCCTGACCCCAGCTAAACCCTAGGCGCCCCACTCCCCTCCCCTCTCGCCCGGCTCCTCTCCACCCGAGCATGCACCCGAGCCGCCTCGCCATGGCCGCCGTCGACCTCGCCCGCCCAAGTGCTCACCATCGCCCTCACTGCCTAGGATCTCGCCGGGAGGATCGTCGTCGACCCCTATTTCATCTACGCCGCTGGATCGAGGCCGGGAGGCCACCACATCGACGTACACATCATCGACCTCGTCTGCCTCTGCCTCGGCCGCCTCGTCGATCCGCTGCCCCATGTTCGTCGACCTCTTTTCCGCACCGGGGTGAGCTCCTCATCCTCCCCCTACTTATCTCCTTCCACCCATCGACGTAAGTCGTCGTCCGCTACCTCCTGTGGCCGCGCCCGGAGTTTTCTCCTGTGTGCGGGCTTCCGCGCCTCTGGCCGTGTCCGGCCACACCCAGGACGCGCCCGCCTGCAACCACCTCTGCCCGCCCGCGCCTGACCTCACTGCTGCTGCATCCTGCTACTGCGCCGCCGCTGCTGCTACGGCTTCTTCTGCTGTTGCTCCTCTCGTATGCGTGCGCCCGCAGCCGTCGATTGCTGTTGCTGCTTGTTGTTGTCCTGTGCTGTGCACTGCTGTTGTTGCCCTTGCGTTGCTGCTCCTCATGTCGCCGCTGCTCGGCTATTGCCTATTGCTGGTTGCTGCTGCTAGTACTTGGCCATGGCTGCCAACGCCCCATGTGTGTGCTGTGCGTGAGCACGGCCACACAGTGGTTGGCTAGTGCCACTCCTGTATGGGGCCGGGCCTAATTAGATTAGGAGCTAAACACTATTAATGTCATCCTACTACTAATGGTCACTGACGTCGGGCCCCGCTGCCTGAAGAAAACAATTAAAATCATCTAATTGAAGGAAAGTCAATGACACACGGGACCAACTGCTACCTTTTGAGCACTGCGTTGGTTTTTTTTTGAAGAGGAAAGGGTGATGCAGCAAAGTAGCGTAAGTATTTCCCTCAGTTTTTGAGAACCAAGGTATCAATCCAGTAGGACGCCACGCTCAAATTCCTTGCACCTACACAAACAAATAAGAACCTTGCAACCAACACAATAAAGGGGTTGTCAATCCCTTCACGGACACTTGCAAAAGTGACATCCAATAGAGAAGATAAGATAATATTTTTGGTATTTTTATGATAAAGACTAAAAGTAAAGAAAGCAAAATAAACGGCGCAAGAAATAGCTTGTTGACGGGAGATTAATATGATGGAAAATAGACCCGGGAGCCATAGGTTTCACTAGTGGCTTCCCTCAAGATAACATAAGTATTACGATGGGTAAACAAATTACTGTCGAGCAATTGATAGAATTGAGCATAGTTATGAGAATATATAGGTATGATCATGTATATAGGCATCACGTCCGTGACAAGTAGACCGACTCCTGCCTGCATCTACTACTATTACTCCACGCATCGACCGCTATCCAGCATGCATCTAGGGTATTAAGTTCATAAGAATGGAGTAACGCTTTAAGCAAGATGACATGATGTAGAGGGATAAACTCATGCAATATGATATAAACCCCATCTTTTTATCCTCGATGGCAACAATACAATACGTGTCGTTTCCCCTACTATCACTGGGATCGAGCACCGCAAGATTGAACCCAAAGCTAAGCACTTCTCCCATTGCAAGAAAGATCAATCTAGTAGGCCAAACCAAACAAAAAATTCGAAGAGACTTGCAAAGATAACCAATCATACATAAAAGAATTCAGAGAAGATTCAAATATTGTTCATAGATAATCTTGATCATAAACCCATAATTCATCGGATCTCGACAAAAACACCGCAAAATAAGATTACATCGAATAGATCTCCAAGAGAACCGAGGAGAACTTTGTAATGAGATCCAAAGAGAGAGAAGAAGCCATCTAGCTAATAACTATGGACCCGAAGGTCTGAGGTAAACTACTCACACATCATCGGAGAGGCTATGGTGTTGATGTAGAAGTCCTCCGTGATCAATGCCCCCTCCGGCGGAGCGCCAGAAAAGGCCCCAAGATGGGATCTCACGGGTACAGAAGGTTGCGCTGATGGAATTAGGTTTTCATGGTGCTCCTCGATGGTTTGGGGGGTACGTAGGTATATATAGGAGGAAGAAGTAGGTCGATGGAGCCACAAGGGGCCCACGAGGGTGGAGGGCGCGCCCCCTACCTTGTGGCCTCCTCGTTGATTGCTTGACGTCCACTCCAAGTCCTCTGGATCATGTTTGTTCCAAAAATCACGCTCCCGAAGATTTCATTCCGTTTGGACTCCGTTTGATATTCTTTTTCTGCGAAACACTGAAATAGGCAAAAAACAGCAATTTGGGTTGGGCCTCCGGTTAATAGGTTAGTCTAAAAAATAATATAAGGGTGTATAAATAAGCCCATTGAACATCAAAAACAGAATATATAATAGCATGGAACAATAAAAAATTATAGATGCGTTGGAGACGTATCAAGCATCTCCAAGCTTAATTCATGCTCGTCCTCGAGTAGGTAAATGATAAAAACAGAATTTTTGATGTGGAATGCTTCTTAGGATAATTTTCAATGTAATTCTTTTTATTGTGGCATGAATATTTAGATCCGAAAGATTCAAGATAAAAGTTTAATGTTGATATAAAAACAATAATACTTCAAACATGCTAACCAAGCAGTTATGTCTTATCAAAATAACATAGCCAAAGAAAGCTTATCCCTACAAAATCATATATTTAGGCTATGTTTCAATTTTGTCACACAAAACATTCTCATCATGCATAACCCTGATGACAAGCCGGGCAATTGGTTCATACTTTTAACGCGCTTCAGCCTTTTCAACCCTTACGCAATACATGAGCGCAAGCCATGGTTATAGAAATATGGGTGGAATAAAGTATAATGATGGGGGTTATGAGAAGACAAAAAGGTTGAAAGTCTCACATTGACGCGGCTAATCAATAGGCTATGGAGATGCCCATCAATTGATATCAATGAGAGGAGTAGGGATTGCCATGCAACGGATGCACTAGACCTATAAATGTATGAAAGCTCAACAAAAGAAACTAAGTGGGTGTGCATCCAACTTGCTTGCTCACGAAGACCTAGGGCATTTTGAGGAAGCCCATCATTGCAATATGCAAGCCAAGTTCTATAATGAAAAATTCCCACTAGTATATGAAAGTGACAACATAGGAGACTCTCTATCATGAAGATCACGGTGCTACTTTGAAGCACAAGTGTGGAAAAAGGATAGTAACATTGTCCCTTCTCTCATTTTCTCTCATTTTTTTGGGCCTTCTCTTTTTTCCCTTTGGCCTATTTTTTTATTTACTCCGGAATCTCATCCCGACTTGTGGGGGAATCATAGTCTCCATCATCCTTTGCTCACATGGGACAATGCTCTAATAATGATGATCATCACACTTTTATTACTTACAACTCAAGAATTACAACTCAATACTTAGAACAAAATATGGCTCTATGTGAATGCCTCCGGCGGTGTACCGGGAAATGCAATGAATCAAGAGTGACATGTATGAAAAATTATGAATGGTGGCTTTGCCACAAATACGATGTCAACTACATGATTATGCAAAGCAATATGACAATGATGGAGCGTGTCATAATAAATGAAACGGTGGAAAGTTGCATGACAATATATCTCAGAATGGCTATGAAAATGCCATGATAAGTAGGTATGGTGGCTGTTTTGAGGAAGATATAAGGAGGTTTATGTGTGATAGAGCGTATCAAATTGATAACCCACAAGTATAGGGGATCGCAACAGTTTTCGAGGGTAGAGTATTCAACCCAAATTTATTGATTTGACACAAGGGGGGCAAAACAATATTCTCAAGTATTAGCAGCTGAGTTGTCAATTCAACCACACATGGAAACTTAATATCTGCAGCAAGGTATTTAGTAGCAAAGTAATATGATAGTAGTGGTAACGATAGCAAAAGTAACGGTAGCAAAAGTAATATTTTTGGGTTTTATAGTGATGGTAATAGTAGCAGCGGAAAAGTAAATAAGCGAAGAACAATATAGGAAAAACTCGTAGGCATTGGATCGGTGATGGAGAATTATGCCGGATGCGATCGATCATGTAACAGTCATAACCTAGGGTGACACAGAACTAGCTCCAGTTCATCAATGTAATGTAGGCATGTATTTCGAATATAGTCATACGTGCTTATGGAAAAGAACTTGCATGACATCTTTTGTCCTACCCTCCCGTGGAATTGTTCATTCCTCTCAACAAACTAATGGCGAACCATGGCATTATAATCTAGGTAAGCAGGAGGTAACTCAATATAATTTCCATGTATGGGTATATTAAGATAATTAGCTATACAAGTTGCATAAATTCCACCAAACAAATCTCCACATACACTGTTGTGATGCAACCTTCGTGCAACAATCGCCTCCAAGTTATATTGTTTATCACCTAATACTGCATTCTTGAGGACACTAAGATCTGGAACGCACATGTGACAAGCCTCATCTTTACCGTTAATGCATCTCCCAATGAAGAGAGAAAAATAATGTATGGAAGGGAAATGAATGCTCCCTATGGTAGCTTGTGTGATTTCCCTAGATTCCCCCACAGTAATACTAGCAAGAAAGTCTTTATATTCAGATTTGCGAGGTTCACTAACATTGCCCCACTGTGCGAGTTTACAAGCAATATTAAAATCTTCTAGGTCCATGGTATATGATTTATCATAAAGATCAAATAAAACAGTGTGAGAATTACGTGAGGATGTAAATTTAAACCTTCTCACAAAGGAATCAGTTAGGTAGCGGTACTACTGGCACTTATCTGACATGAAGTCCTCAAGATCAGCATTACACATATACGCGTCAAATTCATCCTTGATGCCTGCTTGGGCCATAAACTCCTCTGACGACCATTCACAAGGCCGCACTTGGGCTTCCCTCGGTGGTTCATCGTCCGGCTCACGTATCGCGAGCCTTGGTCCTTGCTTCCTTGAGGAACCACCTTGGTACATTTTCCTAAACATTTTGCTTTCTCTGAAATTTTTAGTGAATCAAACCCAACAAGATTGATAGAAACTACTCCTACAAGTGCGTATATGCCATATCATGCATTAAAACTACTTTTGACCACATAAATTTGACATGCAAGCTCAAGAACAGGGTCACGTAAGTAGCAAAAATTTATAATAAATAAATCACCGGAACAAAAACTAATTGGACCATTGGAGGAGTCACATACCGAAGAAAAATCCACCAAAGCAGTTTTGTGAATGGAGCTTTGAGCAAGGAGATCGAAAATGGCAGCAAGATGAGCTAGAACTCGGGTTTGAGCTGTGGGATGATTTTTTCTGAAGGAAGACAAAGTGTGTGGGTGCTGGAATAAGTGGAGGGGGCCCACGTGGGGTCCACGAGGCAGGGAGGCGCGCCCCAGGGGGGAGCGCCCTGGACCCTCGTGGCCAGGTGGTGTGCCCCCCTGGTGTGTTCTCAGTGCCAATAATTTTTAAATATTCTACAAAAAATCATATAACAATTTCAGGACATTTGAAGAACTTCTATTTTTGGGGTATTTTTTTATTGCAAGGATAATTCAGAAAACAGACAGAAAATACTATTTTTGCTTTATTTAATCTAAATAATAGAAAGTAAAAGGAGGGTACACAGAGTTGTGCTTTCTAACTTCATCCATCTCATGCTCATCAAAAGGAATCCACTAACAAGGTTGATCAAGTATTGTTAACGAACTCTTCCCGAATAACATGAAACCGGAGAATTTTCGAATAACACTAGGTTACCTCAATGGGGATATGCATGTCCCCGACAATAAGAATATCATATTTCTTCTTGACAGTAGGAAGAGGGAATTCAAAACCTCCAAGTAATCGTTGAAATTTTTCCAATAAAATTGATGCTGTTGACTTGAGGTTGTTTTCTCGGAAAGTGTACCGTATGCTCATTACTATTAGCATGAAAAGTGACATTGCCTTTGTTGCAATCAATAACAGCCCCTGCAGTATTCAGAAAGGGTCTACCAAGAATAATAGACATACTATCGTCTTCAGGAATATCAAGAATAAAAAAGTCCGTTAAAATAGTAACGTTTGCAACCACAACAGGCACATCCTCACAAATACCGACATGTATAGCATTTGATTTATCAGCCATTTGCAAAGATATTTCAGTAGGTGTCAACTTATTCAAATCAAGTCTATGATATAAAGAGAGAGGAATAACACTAACACCGGCTCCAAGATCACATCAAGCAGTTTTAACATAGTTTCTTTTAATGGAGGATGGTATAGTTGGTACTCCTGGATCTATTAAATTTCTTTGGTATTCCACCTTTAAAAATATAATTGGCAAGCATGGTGGAAATTTCATCTTCCGGTATCTTCCTTTTATTTGTAACAATATCTTTTATATACTTAGCATAAGGATTCATTTTAAGCATATCAGTCAAATGCATACGCAAAAACATAGGTCTAATCATTTCAGCAAAGCGCTCAAAATCCTCATCATCCTTTTTATTGGATGGTTTAGGAGGAAAAGGCATGGGTTTCTGAACCCATGGTTCTCTTTCTTTATCGTGCTTCCTAGCAATGACATCTCTCTTATCATAACGTTGATTCTTTGATTGTGGGTTATCAAGATCAATAGCAGGTTCAATCTCTACATCATTGTTATTGCTAGGTTGAACATCAACATGAACATCATCATTAATATTATCACTAGGTTCATGTTCATTACCAGATTGTGTTTCAGCATCAGAAATAGAAATATCATTGGGATTCACAGGTGTGTCAATAACAGGTTCACTACAAGCATGCAAAGTCATATCATTTTTCTTTTTTTTCTTTTTAGAAGGACTAGGTGTATCAATATTAGTTCTCGGAGAATCTTTCTCAACTCTCTTAGGGTGGCCCTCAGGATACAGAGGTTCCTGAGTCATTTTACCCCTCTAGTCACAACTCTAACATCATTATCATTTTTCTTATTATTTAATTCATTGAGCAAATCATCCTGTGCTTTAAGCACTTGTTCTACTTGAGTGGTAACCATAGAAGCATGTTCACTAATAAGTTTAAGTTCACCTTTAACTCTAGACATATAATCACTCAAGTGT
The DNA here is from genome assembly GCF_018294505.1 of Triticum aestivum. Taxonomy (NCBI): domain Eukaryota; kingdom Viridiplantae; phylum Streptophyta; class Magnoliopsida; order Poales; family Poaceae; genus Triticum; species Triticum aestivum. Next base: position 672,294,188 of record NC_057812.1, read on the forward strand.
TCAACCATATAAGCATTACGTTTCAATTGTCTACCAACATAAGCATTGAAGTCTTCTTGTTTAACAATAAAATTATCAAACTCATCCAAGCATTGGCTGGCAAACTTAGTAGATGGGATTTCAACCTTATTAAATCTATAGAAAGGATTTACCTTCACTACCTATGTCGGCTTATCAAGACCATGTATTTCTTCAATAGGTGGTAAATTCTTAACATCTTCAGCTTTAATACCCTTTTCTTTCATAGATTTCTTTGCATCTTGCATATCTTCAGGACTGAGAAATAGAATACCCCTTTTCTTCGGAGTTGGATTAGGAGTTGGTTCAGGAAGTGTCCAATCATTATCATTACTCAACATATTATTCAATAGGAATTCAGCTTGATCAACAGTTCTTTCCCTGAAAACACAACCAACATAACTATCCAGGTGGTCTCTGGAGGCAGCTTGTTTCTTATGAGCGTGGAAATATTTAACAGAGAAGTAATAAATCATATCCTGGGGACTACGCAGACAACCAGGATCAATAGAATTAAACCATGTTTTATCATCACCCTTTAACGAGAACGGAAATAACTTAAGGATATAGTAGTAACGAATTTTTTCCTCATTAGAGAATAGGGTGGCTATATCATTCAATTTAGTAAGATGTGCCACAGTTTCATATTCATAGCCATAAAAAGGATCAGATTAAACCAAAGTAATTATCTCAGGATCGACAGAGAAATCATAATCCTTATCAGAAATACAGATAGGTAAAGTAGCGAAAGCAGGGTCATATTTCATTCTAGCATTTGAAGACTTTTCTTTTAGCTTAGCTAATAGTTTCTTAAGATCATATCTATCTTTGCAAGCTAAAAGATCTCTAGCAGTTTCTTCATCCATAACATAACCCTCAGGCACATCAGACAATTCATATCTAGGGGGAGAATCTTCATTATCACTTTCGTCAATATTATCAGTTTCAATAATTTCATTCTCTCTAACCCTGGCAAGTTGTTCATCAAGAAATTCACCTAATGGCACAGTATTATCAAGCATAGAAGTAGTTTCATAATAAGCATCATGTGTAGCAGAAGTGGCATCATCAATAACATGCGATATATCAGAATGAATAACAGGTGTAGGTGTCACATGTTTACTCAAAACAAAAGGTGAATCAAGTGCAGAGCTAGATGGCCGTTCCTTACCTCCCCTCGTAGTTGAGGGGAAAATCTTGGTTCTTTCATCTTTCAAGTTCCTCGTAGTAATCAACAGATATAAATCCCAAGTGACTCAAAGAATAGAGTTATGCTCCCCGACAAAGGCGCTAGAAAATAGTCTTGATAACCCACAAGTATAGAGGATCGCAACAGTTTTCGAGGGTAAAGTATTCAACCCAAATTTATTGATTCGACACAAGGGGAGCCAAAGAATATTCTCAAGTATTAACAGTTGAGTTTTCAATTCAACTGCACCTGAAAGACTTAATATCTGCAGCAAAGTATTTAATAGCAACGTAATATGGAAGCAGTGGTAACTGTGGCAAAAGTAATAGAATTGGTTTTGTAGTGATTGTAACAGTGGCAATGGAAAAGTAACTATGCAAAGATCAATATGTGAAAAGCTCGTAAGCAATGGATCAGTGATGGATAATTATGTCGGATGCGATTCCTCATGCAACTGTTATAACATAGGGTGACACAGAACTAGCTCCAGTTCATCAATGTAATGTAGGCATGTATTCCGAATATAGTCATACGTGATTATGGAAAAGAACTTGCATGACATCTTTTGTCCTACCCTCCCGTGGCAACGGGGTCCTATTGGAAACTAAGGGATATTAAGGCCTCCTTTTAATAGAGTACCGGAACAAAGCATTAACACTTAGTGAATACATGAACTCCTCAAACTATAGTCATCACCGGGAGTGGTCCCCATTATTGTCACTTCGGGGTTACCGGATCATAACACATAGTAGGTGACTATTGACTTGAAAAATAGGATCAAGAACTCACATATATTCATGAAAACATAATAGGTTCAGATCTGAAATCATGGCACTCGGGCCCTAGTGACAAGCATTAAGCATAGCAAAGTCATAGCAACATCAATCTTAGAACATAATGGATACTAGGGATCAAACCCTAACAAAACTAACTCGATTACATGGTAAATCTCATCGAACCCATCACCGTCCAGCAAGCCTACGATGGAATTACTCATGCACGGCGGCGAGCATCATGAAATTGGTGATGGAGGAAGGTTGATGATGACGATGACGACGGATTCCCCTCTACGGAGCCCCAAACGGACTCCAGATCAGCCCCCCCGAGAGAGATTAGGGCTTGGCGGCGGCTCCGTATCATAAAATTCAATGAATCCTTTTCCCTGGTTTTTTCTCCCTGAACGTGAATATATAGAGTTGGAGTTGACGTCGGTGGAGCCTCAGGGGGCCCACGAGGCAGGGGGCGCCCCAAGGGGGCGCCCTACACCCTCGTGGATAGGGTGTGGGTCCCCTGGTGTTGATTCTTTTGCCAGTATTTTTTATTTATTCCAAAACGTGTCTTTGTTGATTTCCAGGTCATTCCGAGAACTTCTATTTCTGCACAAAATAACACCATGGCAATTCTGCTGAAAACAGCGTCAGTCCGGGTTAGTTCCATTCAAATCATGCAAGTTAGAGTCCAAAACAAGGTCGAAAGTGTTTGGAAAAGTAGATACGATGTAGACGTATCACAACGTGCAACCAGCGACATGCTTTTTTGCTACAACATGTTAGGTTGATCTCCTCTGTGCTGGCCCAACGGCCTGCCAGGCCCTTGGTCAATGCGCCCTGACCGGGGGCGCCCAACCCATTATGGTTGATAGGCCCCTGTGACCCGCGCTATATTAATAGAGGTGGGGGCCGGGGCACGACTGATGAAGTTCATCGCCGCCACAAACCCCACCTACATGCCCTACCGATCTAGGGTTAGCGCGATGCTCACGGGAAGCACCACCACCTCGCCCACTCTCCGCCATCACCATGTGCCACAGCACCACGATGGCCTCTGGATCGAGCTCGTCTGCACAAGGAGAAGGTAGGTTTACCAGATCTAATCTAGCCTAGTGATGCAAAAGTACATCAATGGTATCAGACTGGCTAGGATCTAGATTGGTTTTGGTATAAAGAACAAACAGAGAAAGAAAAGTTTTCCTCCATGAACCCTAACCCTAAAAGAACAAGAGGGGCAAAGGGCAAAGAAATCGTGCCGCCGCAAGGCCGCGCTGTTCGTCTTGATTCAGACGCGCATCGGCAAGCCGAGGCCTCCGAAAGAAGAATCACCGGAGCAAACAGTTGCTCGTCGGAAAAGAAAAGAAAAAGACAAAAAAGGGGGGTTAGCACCGCGGCCAAATCCCTCGACGGCGGCGCGCTCACCGCTAGGGAGGACGCGCGACCGACGAGGAGGATGGCCATGGCGCAGAGTTGCCGCGCTCCTCTTCCACTCTCTCACGCTGAAAAGGAAAGGGGGGACCCCGCTGCGTCTTTCTGTCTCTCTCTTGGGAACGGAGAGAGGAGGAGAAGAGGAAGGGGCTAGCTGGTCGAGCTACCTCCCTGGCTCGCCGCTCTGCCCTGGCTTGCCACGCCGGCGTGGCTCGAGAAGCCTGAACCGAGCGGGCGGGCGAGAGAGGAGCGGGCAAGAGAGAGGCGCGATGGGGGCTGAATGGCGCTAGGGTTTTCGAGAGGGGGTGGAAGCAGCTGTTTTACTCGCCCGATCTGCACGGACGACCGTCGGATTCGATCCGATGGCAAGCAGCGAGCGGCGCCCACAACGGGCCAAATGGGCCGAAAGTGGCAGAGGCCGGCGTCGGCAACGCAAGCGCAGGAGCCGGTCCAGGCCAGTCACCGCGGGCGCGCGCGAGCCGAACGAGCTCTGAATGGATGGACCGTTTTCGGCCAGCACATGTCGCGTTTCATTTTATTTATTTGTCTAGTTTTCTGGGCAAGTTACAGTACAGTTTTTCTGTTCAAAATAATTCAGAGAAATTTTTTGTTTAGAAAATATAAAAGTAAACAAATTTTTTTCTGAAAATGAAATAGGAATTTTTCAGAAAAAATGTTCATGAATTTTATAATGAAAATTTAAAAAGCTCATGATTTTTTATTAGGTCAAAGAAAAGTTTATGTAAAATGTAAAAAGTTCATGAATTTTTATTCATGTTTTTCTACTGCGTAAATAATTGATAGTGCTCTTTTACAAAGAAAGAAAGTTTATATAGTATTAAGTTTTTAAGAGAATGTTAAAGTGATTATTAAAATGAATATGATTATGTTATTTTTTATGACCAACGTTGTTAATAACATGATCATGTTTTATTCTTGAAATTTAAAGGTGCATTTATTTCAAATATTTTGCCCAACGGTAATATAGATTTAATTGCATAGACAATTGTATGTTTAATTTGACCAATTTTAGATTAATGCATATGATTGTTATACTGATCTCACTTAAATTATGATTTCAGGAGGCTTTTACTTGATGAGTTGTCTAAAAGATGTTTCGACACTCATAGGTGACAATTACACTGAGTGGAGGAAGAAAGTTGAACTGGCATTTTTCTGTGCTGACCTGGACTGGGTTATGGATGAACCACAGCCGGTCAGACCTACAGAGCCAGTAAGAGAGGCCACTGATGATGATGCTGCGTGGGCTAAAAAGAGGAGGATTATGCTCCTTTGGAGATGTCATACATCATAGAAAACCAAAAGTGGGTCAATGCAAACAAAAAGTGCATGACATTTATAAAGAATACAATTGAGAGCACCATTATAGGCTCCATTGCAGAGTGAACTTCCACAGGGGAGTTGCTTACAAAGATAAAGAGCCAGTTCACTGGCTCTTCAAAGATATATGCCACCTAGGTGTTAAAGCAACTAGTGACAGAACGCTACATAGGTGGTAGTCATGAAATAAGAGAGCACATCCTCACGATGAGCAATATGGAAGCAAAGCTAAAGCCCATGGATAAGGATCTGGAGATCAAACCAAGGCTCCTGATCCACCTGGTCATGGCTTCACTGCCAAAGGAGTTTGAAACGTTTGTTGTAAACTACAATATGTCACCTGGAACATGGTACATTGAAAAGACAATAGCAATGAGTGTCCAAGAAGAGGACGGACTCAAAACCTCGCATGGTGGTTCACTCAACAATGTGAGGGACCACAAGAAAAAGAATTACAATCAAAACAAAAAAGTTCTCCTTCAAAGCCACAAGGGAAAGCACCCTATCAGTATCAGCGTCAGCAACGACCTTTCCCAGTGGACAAAGACACTGGTCTCCACTGTAAGAAGACCGGGCATTACAAGAAATACTGTCCTAATTGGCTAATGTCAATCATGGCAAAAAGAGGTAACAATATAGTTTCATTTGTAAATGAATCCCTGTATACACAATTTTCAAAATCCACTTGGTGGATTGACTCAGGAGCAACTGTTCATGTTGCAAATTCTTTATAGGTATTTCATTCGACGCGGACTACGCTAAGAAGCGAAAGACGCATTGAAGTGGCAAACAGAGTTGAAGCAGAAGTTGAAGTTGTCGGTGATATCTCCTTGGAGTTAGCTGATGGATTCAATCTTCTACTTAGAGATGTTTTATTTGTTCCATCATGTCACAGAAACTTAATAAGTGTTTCTTGCTTGGACAAAGATAATTATGAATGTTATTTTGGACATGGCAAGTGTGCCATTTGGTTAAATAATGCTTATGTGGGTGATGCTTTACTACACGATGAGCTTTATTTGTTATCACTTCCTGAAAAAGTTTATTCCATTTGCAATGTGAAAGAACATGTTTCCGCGTCGAATAAAGAACAAAAGAAAAGAAAGAGAACATTTGACTCATTGAAATTATGGCACTGTCGCTTATGCCATATTTCGAAGGGGAGAATAGAAAGATTAGTCAAAAGTGAAATTCTTGCTCCGTTAGAATTCTCAGACTTAGAACAATGCATAGATTGAATTAAAGGAAAGTACATAAAACAAATCAAAAAAGGTGCAATCCATAGCACAGGCACACTAGAAATCATTCACACTGATATTTGTGGACCATTTCCGGTGAAAAGTGTGGATGGTTATGACTCGTTCATAACATTCACAGATGACCACTCTCACTATGGATATATTTATCTAATCAAAGAAAGATCTGAAGCGTTGGATAAATTTAAAATATTCAAAGTTGAAGTTGAAAATCAGCATGATAAAAGAATAAAGATAGTAAGGTCCGACCGTGGGGGAGAGTACTACGGTCGGCACACTCCATATGGCCAAGTCCCTGGACCTTTTGCGGAGTTCTTGCAGGAGACTGGCATAGTAGCCCAGTATTCAATGCTAGATGAGCCTCAGAAAAATGGAGTAGCTGAAAGGCGCAACTGTACACTTATGGATATGGTGCGCATCATGATGAGTTATTCCAACTTGCCATTGGGATTATGGATGGAGGAGCTTAAAACCGCCATTCACATTCTCAATAGAGTACCAAGCAAGTCGGTGCCCAAAACACCGTACAAGCTATGGACAGGAAGGGTGCCCTCCCTACAACACTTCAGGGTGTGGGGGTGCCCTGCTGAGGCCAAAATGTTTAATCCAAACATTGCAAAGTTAGATTCCAAAACAGTGAGTTGCCACTTCATTGGCTATCCGGACAGATCAAAGGGTTTCCATTTCTACTGTCCAGACAGATATACAAAGTTTGTAGAAATGAGACATGTAGTCTTCTTAGAGGACGAAATGATGAGGGGGTGCTTGGTAGCTCGGAAAATTGATCTTGAGGAGAAGAGGGTGCATGCACCTAATCCGATGATTCAGGAGCCATTTTTCTCACTACCAGTTGCAACTCCACCCATGACAACTATGGGGGTAGACCCGGAACCTGTCCATCAGGAGCCGACTGAACCCGTTGTTGAGCATGAAAGGGAGGTGCAACAGCAAATTTTAGAAGAAGTGCCAGAAGTTGAGGCACAGAATGTGCCAGAAACTAAGGCCCTTAGAAGGTCTACGAGACACAAAAAGTCAGCTATTTCTACTGATTATAAAGTTTATAACACGGAAATAGTTCATACACAAAAAGATCCCACCTCATATGAAGAAGCCATGAGAAGCGCTCATTCATCAAAGTGGATGAAGGCAATGGAAGACGAGATGAAATCGATGACTTCCAAAGATGTTTGGGACTTAGAGGAAATTCCTAAAGGAGCCAAAACAATAGGCTATAAATGAGTCTACAAAATTAAGTATGACTCTAAAGGGAATGTAGAAAAGTATAAAGCAAGACTTGTGGCAAAAGGATTTACACAAGGAGAAGGGATAGATTACAATGAGACATTTTCTCCAGTCTCATGTAAGGATTCCTTTAGAATCATAATGGCATTAGTTGCTCATTTTGATTTAGAGTTACATCAAATGGATGTAAAGACGCCATTTCTCAACGGGGATTTAAAAGAAAATGTCTACATGAAACAACCCAACGGTTTTATCATGGAAGGGAAGGAAAATATGGGATGCCGCCTGAAGAAATCCATTTATGGATTAAATCAAGCCTCTAGACAGAGGTATCTAAAGTTTAACCAAACGATTAAAAGTTTTGGCTTTAAAGAAAATATTGAGGATAATTGCATTTATGCAAAGTTTAAAAATGGGAAATATATTTTCCTAACCTTGTATGTGGATGATATCCTGCTTGCTAGCAGTGATGTTAGTCTACTACAGGTAACAAAGAAGTTCTTATCCTCAAATTTTGACATAACAGATCTTGGTGAAGCATCATATGTTTTGGGCATAGAAATTCACCGAGATAGGAACAATGGAGTCTTAGGACTATCGTAGAAAGCATATTTAGAAAAGGTTCTTAAAAAGTACAATATGCATGCGAGTAAAGCCACACCAGCTCCTATAGCCAAGGGCGATAGTTTTCGGAAATTCCAATGTCCCAAGTGAAGGAAATATGCCCTAGAGGCAATAATAAAGTTATTATTTATTTCCTTATATCATGATAAATGTTTATTATTCATGCTAGAATTGTATTAACCGGAAACATAATACATGTGTGAATACATAGACAAACAGAGTGTCACTAGTATGCCTCTACTAGACTAGCTCGTTAATCAAAGATGGTTATGTTTCCTAACCATGAACAAAGAGTTGTTATTTGATTAATGGGATCACATCATTAGGTGAATGATCTGATTGACATGACCCATTCCATTAGCTTAGCACCCGATCGTTTAGTATGTTGCTATTGCTTTCTTCATGACTTATACATGTTCCTATGACTATGAGATTATGCAACTCCCGTTTACCGGAGGAACACTTTGTGTGCTACCAAACGTCACAACGTAACTGGGTGATTATAAAGGTGCTCTACAGGTGTCTCCAAAGGTACATGTTGGATTGGCGTATTTCGAGATTAGGATTTGTCACTCCGATTGTCGGAGAGGTATCTCTGGGCCCTCTCGGTAATGCACATCACATAAGCCTTGCAAGCATTGCAACTAATGAGTTAGTTGTGAGATGATGTATTACGGAACGAGTAAAGAGACTTGCCGGTAATGAGATTGAACTAGGTATTGAGATACCGACGATCGAATCTCGGGCAAATAACATACCGATGACAAAGGGAACAACGTATGTTGTTATGCGGTCTGACCGATAAAGATCTTCATAGAATATGTGGGAGCCAATATGAGCATCCAGGTTCCGCTATTGGTTATTGACTGGAGACGTGTCTCGGTCATGTCTACATTGTTCTCGAACCGTAGGGTCCGCACGCTTAAGGTTTCAATGACAGTTATATTATGAGTTTATGAGTTTTGATGTACCGAAGGAGTTCGGAGTCCCGGATGGGATCGGGGACATGACTAGGAGTCTCGAAATGGTCGAGACGTAAAGATCGATATATTGGACGACGATATTCGGACATCGGAAAGGTTCCGAGTGATTCGGGTATTTTTCGGAGTACCGGAGAGTTACGGGAATTCGCCGGGGAGTATATGGGCCTTATTGGGCCATACGGGAATAGAGGAGAGAGGCCAAAAGGAAGAAGGCCCGCGCCCCCCCTGTGGTCCGAATTGGACAAGGGGCGCAGCCCCCTTTTCCTTCTTTCTCTCCCCCTCTTTCCCCTTCTCCTACTCCAACAAGGAAGGAGGGAGTCCTACTCCCGGTGGGAGTAGGACTCCCCTTGGCGCACCCCCTCCTAGGCCGGCCGCCCCCTCCCCCTTGCTCCTTTATATACGGGGGCAGGGGGGCACCTCTAGACACAAGTTGATCTTCACGATCGTTCCTTAGGCGTGTGCGGTGCCCCCTTCCACCATATTCCACCTCGGTCATATTGTAGCGGTGATTAGGCGAAGCCCTGCCACGGTTAAACATAAAGATCATCACCACGCCGTCGTGCTGACGGAACTCCTCCCTGAAGCTTTGCTGGATCGGAGCCCGGGGTGCGTCATCGAGCTGAACGTGTGCCAAGAACTCGGAGGTGCCGGAGTAACGGTGCTTGGATCGGTTGGACCGTGAAGACGTACGACTACATCAACCACGTTGAGCTAACGCTTCCGTTGTCAATCTACAAGGGTACGTAGATCACACTCTCCCCTCTCGTTGCTATGCATCACCATGATCTTGCGTGTGCGTAGGAATTTTTTTGAAATTACTATGTTCCCCAACAGTGGCATCCGAGCCTAGGTTTTATGTGTTGATGTTATATGCACGAGTAGAACACAAGTAAGTTGTGGGTGATATAAGTCATACTGCTTACCAGCATGTCATACTTTGGTTCGGCGGTATTGTTGGACGAAGCGGCCCGGACCGACATTACGCGTACGCTTACGCGAGACCGGTTCTCCCGACGTGCTTTGCACAAAGGTGGCTAGCGGGTGACAGTTTCTCCAACTTTAGTTGAACCGAGTGTGGCTACGCCCGGTCCTTGCGAAGGTTAAAACAACACCAATTTGACAAACTATCGTTGTGGTTTTGATGCGTAGGTAAGATTGGTTCTTGCTTAAGCCCGTAGCAGCCACGTAAAACTTGCAACAACAAAGTAGAGGACGTCTAACTTGTTTTTGCAGGGCATGTTGTGATGTGATATGTTCAAGACATGATGCTAAATTTTATTGTATGAGATGATCATGTTTTGTAACCGAGTTATCGGCAACTGGCAAGAGCCATATGGTTGTCGCTTTATTGTATGCAATGCAATCGTGCTGTAATGCTTTACTTTATCACTAAGCGGTAGCGATAGTCGTGGAAGCATGAGATTGGCGAGATGACAACGATACTACGATGGAGATCAAGGTGTCGCGCCGGTGACGATGGTGATCACGACGGTGCTTCGAGGATGGAGATCACAAGCACAAGATGATGATGGCCATATCATATCACTTATATTGATTGCATGTGATGTTTATCTTTTATGCATCTTATCTTGCTTTGATTGACGGTAGCATTATAAGATGATCTCTCACTAATTATCAAGAAGTGTTCTCCCTGAGTATGCACCGTTGCGAAAGTTCTTTGTGCTGAGACACCACGTGATGATCGGGTGTGATAGGCTCTACGTTCAAATACAACGGGTGCAAAACAGTTGCACACGCAGAATACTCAGGTTATACTTGACGAGCCAAGCATATACAGATATGGCCTCGGAACACGGAGACCGAAAGGTCGAGCGTGAATCATATAGCAGATATGATCAACATAGCATGTTCACCAATGAAACTACTCCATCTCAGGTGATGATCGGACATGGTTTAGTTGATTTGGATCACATAATCACTTAGAGGATTAGAGAGATGTCTATCTAAGTGGGAGTTCTTAAGTAATATGATTAATTGAACTTATTTATCATGAACTTAGTCCTGGTAGTATTTTGCAAATTATGGTGTAGATCAATAGCTCGCGTGGTTGCTTCCCTGTGTTTATTTTGATATGTTCCTAGAGAAAATTGTGTTGAAAGATGTTAGTAGCAATGATGCGGATTGGATCCGTGATCTGAGGTTTATCCTCATTGCTGCACAGAAGAATTATGTCCTTGATGCACCGCTAGGTGACGGACCTATTGCAGGAGCAGATGCAGATGTTATGAACGTTTGACTAGCTCAATATGATGACTACTTGATAGTTTAGTGCACCATGCTTAATGGCTTAGAATCGGGACTTCAAAGGCGTTTTGAACGTCATGGAGTATATGAGATGTTCCAGGAGTTGAAGCTAATATTTCAAGCAAATACCCGAGTTGAGAGATATGAAGTCTCCAACAAGTTCTATAGCTAAAAGATGGAGGAGAATCGCTCAACTAGTGAGCATGTGCTCAGATTGTCTGAGTACTACAATCGCTTGAATCAAGTGGGAGTTAATCTTCCAGATAAGATAGTGATTGACAGAATTCTCAAGTCACCATCACCAAGTTAGTAGAACTTCGTGATGAACTATAGTATGCAAGGGATGACGAAAACGACTCCTGGGCTTTTCATGATGATGAAATCGATGAAGGTAGAAATCAAGAAAGAGCATCAAGTGTTGATGGTTGACAAGATCACTAGTTTCAAGAAAAGGGCAAAGGGAAAAGGGGAACTTCAAGAAGAACATCAACCAAGTTGCTGCTCAAGTGAAGAAGCCCAAGTCTGGACCTAAGCCTGAGACTGAGTGCTTCTACTGCAAAGGGACTGGTCACTGGAAGCGGAACTACCCCAAGTGATTGGCGGATAAGAAGGGTGGCAAAGTGAACATAAGTATATTTGATATACATGATTATTGATGTGTACTTTACTAGTGTTTATAGCAACCCCTCAATATTTGATACTAGTTCAGTTGCTAAGAATAGTAACTCGAAACGGGAGTTGCAAAATGAACAGAAACTAGTTAAGGGTGAAGTGACGATGAGTGTTGGAAATAGTTCCAAGATTGATATGATCATCACCGCACACTCCCTATACTTTTGGGATTAGTGTTGAACCTAAATAAGTGTTATTTGGTGTTTGCATTGAGCATGAATATGATTTGATCATGTTTATTGCAATACGGTTATTCATTTAAGTTAGAGAACAATTGCTGTTCTGTTTACATGAATAAAACTTTCTATGGTTATACACACCAATGAAATGGTTTGTTGGATCTCGATCGTAGTGATACACATATTCATAATATCGAAGCCAAAAGATGCAAAGTTAATAATGATAGTGCAACTTATTTGTGGCACTGCCGTTTAGGTCATATTGGTGTAAAGCGCATGAAGAAACTCCATGCTGATGGAATTTTGGAATCACTTGATTGTGAATCACTTGATGCTTGCCAACCATGCCTCATGGGCAAGATGACTAAGACTCCGTTCTCCGAAACAATGGAGCGAGTAACAAACTTATTGGAAATAATACATACTGATGTATGCGGTCCGATGAGTATTAAGGCTCACGGCAAGTATCGTTATTTTCAGAACTTCACAGATGATTTGAGCAGATATGGGTATATCTACTTGATGAAACATAAGTCTGAAACATTTGAAAAGTTCAAAGAATTTCAGAGTGAAGTGGAAAATCATCGTAACAAGAAAATAAAGTTTCTACGATCTGATCGTGGAAGAGAATATTTGAGTTACGAGTTTGGCCTTCAATTAAAACAATATGGAATAGTTTCACAAAACTCATGCCACCTGGAACACCACAGCATAATGGTGTGTCCGAACATCATAACCGCACTTTATTGGATATAGTGTAATCTATGATGTTTCTTACCGATTTACCACTATCATTTTGGGATTATGCATTAGAGACAGCTACATTCACGTTAAATAGGGCACCATCTAAATCCGTTTGAGATGACACCGTATGAACTATGGTTTAGCAAGAAACCTAAGCTGTCATTTCTTAAAGTTTGAGGTTGCAATGCTTATGTGAAAAAGTTTCAACTTGATAAGCTCAAACCTAAATCGAAGAAGTGCGTCTTCATAGGATATCCAAAGGAAACTATTGGATACACCTTCTATCATAGATCCGCAAGACTTTTTTTGCTAAATTCGGAAACTTTCTAGAGAAGGAGTTTCTCTTGAAAGAAGTGAGTGGGAGGAAAGTAGAACTTGACGAGGTAACTGTACCTACTCCCTTATTGGAAAGTAGTACATCATAGAAACCTGTTTCTGTGACACCTACACCAATTAGTGAGGAAGCTAATGATGATGATCATGAAACTTCAAAACAAGATACTACTGAACCTCGTAGATCAACCAGAGTAAGATCCACACCAGAGTGGTACGGTAACCTTGTTCTAGAAGTCATGCTACTAGATCATGATGAACCTACAAACTATGAAGAAGCGATGGTGAGCCCAGATTCCACAAAATGGCTTGAAGCCATGAAATCTGAGATGGGATCCATGTATGAGAACAAAGTATGGACTTTGGTTGACTTGCCCAATGATCGGCAAGCAATTGAGAATAAATGGATCTTCAAGAAGAAGACGGATGCTGACGGTAATATTACTGTCTACAAAGCTCGACTTGTCGCAAAAGGTTTTCGGCAAGTTCAAGGGATTAACTACGATGAGACCTTCTCACCCGTAGCGATGCTTAAGTCTGTCCGAATCATGTTAGCAATTGCCGCATTTTATGATTATGAAATTTGGCAGATGGATGTCAAAACTGCATTCCTGAATGGATTTCTGGAAGAAGAGTTGTATATGATACAACCAGAAGGTTTTGTCGATCCAAAGGGAGCTAACAAAGTGTGCAAGCTCCAGCGATCCATTTATGGACTGGTGCAAGCATCTCGGAGTTGGAATATACGTTTTGATAAGTTGATCAAAGCATATAGTTTTACACAGACTTGCGGTGAAGCCTGTATTTACAAGAAAGTGAGTGGGAGCACTACAGCATTTCTGATAAGTATATGTGAATGACATATTGTTGATCGGAAATAATGTAGAATTATTCTGCAAAGCATAAAGGAGTGTTTTGAAAGAAGTTTTTTAAATAAAGACCTCGGTGAAGCTGCTTACATATTGAGCATCAAAATCTATAAAGATAGATCAAGATGCTTGATAAGTTTTTTCAATGAGTACATACCTTGACAATATTTTGAAGTAGTTCAAAAATGGAACAGTCAAAGAAAGAGTTCTTGGCTGTGTTACAAGGTATGAAATTGAGTAAGACTCAAAGCCCGACCACAGCAGAAGATAGAAAGAGAATGAAAGTCATTCCCTATGCCTCAGCCATAGGTTCTATAAAGTATGCCATGATGTGTACCAGATCTATTGTATACCCTACACTGTGTTAAGCAAGGGAGTACAATAGTGATCTAAGAGTAGATCGCTGGACATTGGTCAAAATTATCCTTAGTGGAATAAGGAAATATTTCTCGATTATGGAGGTGACAAAAGGTTCGTTGTAAAAAGTTACGTCGATGCAAGTTTTGACACAGATCTGGATGACTCTAAGTCTCGATCTAGATACATATTGAAAGTGGGAGCAATTAGCTAGAGTATCTCCGTGCAGAGCATTGTAGACATAGAATTCGCAAAATACTTACGGATCTGTATGTGACAGACCCGTTGACTAAAATTATCTCACAAGCAAAACATGATCACACCTTAGTACTCTTTGAGTGTTAATCACATAAATGATGTGAACTAGATTATTGACTCTAGTAAACCCTTTGGGTATAGGTCACATGATGATGTGAACTATGGGTGTTAATCACATGGTGATGTAAACTCTTAGTGTTGAATCACATGGCGATGTGAACTAGATTATTGACTCTAGTGCAAGTGGGAGACTGAAGGAAATATGCCCTAGAGGCAATAATAAAGTTATTATTTATTTCCTTATATCATGATAAATGTTTATTATTCATGCTAGAATTGTATTAACCGGAAACATAATACATGTGTGAATACATAGACAAACAGAGTGTCACTAGTATGCCTCTACTAGACTAGCTCGTTAATCAAAGATGGTTATGTTTCCTAACCATGAACAAAGAGTTGTTATTTGATTAACGGGATCACATCATTAGGTGAACGATCTGATTGACATGACCCATTCCATTAGCTTAGCACCCGATCGTTTAGTATGTTGCTATTGCTTTCTTCATGACTTATACATGTTCCTATGACTATGAGATTATGCAACTCCCGTTTACCGGAGGAACACTTTGTGTGCTACCAAACGTCACAACGTAACTGGGTGATTATAAAGGTGCTCTACAGGTGTCTCCAAAGATACATGTTGGGTTGGCGTATTTCGAGATTAGGATTTGTCACTCCGATTGTCGGAGAGGTATCTCTGGGCCCTCTCGGTAATGCACATCACATAAGCCTTGCAAGTATTGCAACTAATGAGTTAGTTGTGAGATGATGTATTACGGAACGAGTAAAGAGACTTGCCGGTAACGAGATTGAACTAGGTATTGAGATACCGACGATCGAATCTCGGGCAAGTAACATACCGATGACAAAGGGAACAACGTATGTTGTTATGCGGTCTGACCGATAAAGATCTTCATAGAATATGTGGGAGCCAATATGAGCATCCAGGTTCCGCTATTGGTTATTGACCGGAGACGTGTCTCGGTCATGTCTACATTGTTCTCGAATCGTAGGGTCCGCACGCTTAAGGTTTCGATGACAGTTATATTATGAGTTTATGAGTTTTGATGTACCGAAGGAGTTCGGAGTCCCGGATGGGATCGGAGACATGACGAGGAGTCTCGAAATGGTCGAGACGTAAAGATCGATATATTGGACGGCTATATTCGGACATCGGAAAGGTTCCGAGTGATTCGGGTATTTTTCGGAGTACCGAAGAATTATGGGAATTCGCCGGGGAGTATATGGGCCTTATTGGGCCATACAGGAATAGAGGAGAGAGGACAAAAGGAAGGAGGCCTGCGCCCCCCGTCTGGTCCGAATTGGACAAGGGGCGCAGCCCCCTTTTCCTTCTTTCTCTCCCCCTCTTTCCCCTTCTCCTACTCCAACAAGGAAGGAGGGAGTCCTACTCCCGGTGGGAGTAGGACTCCCCTTGGCGCGCCCCCTCCTAGGCCGGCCGCCCCCTCCCCCTTGCTCCTTTATATACGGGGGCAGGGGGCACCTCTAGACACAAGTTGATCTTCACGATCGTTCCTTAGCCATGTGCGGTGCCCCCTTCCACCATATTCCACCTCGGTCATATTGTAGCGGTGCTTAGGTGAAGCCCTACGACGGTTAAACATCAACAACGTCACCACGCCGTCGTGCTGACGGAACTCCTCCCCGAAGCTTTGCTGGATCGGAGCCCGGGGTGCGTCATCGAGCTGAACGTGTGCCAAGAACTCGGAGGTGCCGGAGTAACGGTGCTTGGATCGGTTGGACCGTGAAGATGTACGACTACATCAACCACGTTGAGCTAAAGCTTCTGTTGTCGATCTACAAGGGTACGTAGATCACACTCTCCCCTCTCGTTGCTATGCATCACCATGATCTTGCGTGTGCGTAGGAATTTTTTTGAAATTACTACGTTCCCCAACACCAAGAACCAGTATGAGATCGATCAAATGAAAGCAGTACCATATGCTTCGGCAGTTGGCAGCTTACAGTATGCACAAGTGTGTACTCGCCCTGACTTAGCTTTTATCACCGGGGTACTCGGTAGATATCAAGGGAATCCAGGCATAGAGCACTGGAAGATGGTAAAGAAAGCATTGCGTTATGCGCAAGGCACGAAGGACTACATGCTAATATACTAGAGAAGTGATTCCCTTGAGATAAAAGGGTATTCAGATGCAGATTTTGCGGGGGACAAAGTTGATAGAAAATCCACGTCGGGATACGTATTCACCCTCGCTGGGGGAGCTATTTCGTGGAAAAGCTCCAAACAATCGATAGTTGCATCATCCATGATGTATGCAGAATACATAGCATGCTTCGAAGCCATGGGGCTGGCGATATGGCTAAAGAAATTTGTACCCGACTTGAAAGTGGTAGATTGTATTCACAAACCACTAAAGATGTACTGTGACAACCAGCCGCAGTATTCTATGCTCACAACAACAAGTCGAGTAATGCTGCCAAAACAATAGAGATAAGGTATTATGTTGTGAAAGATAAAATCCAGGATCAAACTATAAGTCTCGAGCATATAAGGACAAAAGATATGCTTGCGGATCCGCTAACGAAAGGCTTACCACCCAATGTGTTCAAGGAACACTTAGCCGGCATGGGTTTAAAGGAAAGCCTTATGATTCCTGGATAGGCCCAAAAAAGGAACAAAGATTTGTTTCTGAACAAAACATATGTTGTAGTTGTATGATTCTATCGACAATTAAGCTGTGACGATGAAACATGCTCTATCTACCAATATGTGATGAAACAAATAAACTAGAAAGCATAAGGTTAAAAGTGTTGAGATCAAGGGGGAGAATGTTAGGTTGATCTCATCTATGCAGGCCCAATGTCCTGCAGGGCCATTGGTCAATGCGCCCTGATCGGGGGTGCCCAACCCATTATGGTTGGTGGGCACCTGTGACCCGCGCTATATTAACAGAGGTGGGGGCCGGGGCACGACTGACGAAGTTCATTGCCGCCATAAACCCCACCTACACGCCCTACCGATCTAGGGTTAGCGCAGTGCTCACGGGAAGCACCATCACCTCGCCCACTCTCTGCCATCACCGTGTGCCACATCACAACGATGGCCTCTGGATCGAGCTCGTCTGCACAAGGAGAAGGTAGGTTTACCAGATCTAATCTAGCCCCGGATGACCGGCCGAGCGCTCAGCCGGTCGCCCCTGGCTCGCTCGCTCTGTCACGTGAGGAACAGGCTAGCACATGCGTCTGGTGGGCCTGCAGCTTATATCTTCTCTGACGAGCGCAGATTCACAGCAGCCCCCTCCTCCCCTTTTCTCCCCCGGCGAGCGTGCGCCTTCTCTCTCCTCCCCTCCCACCCCCACCCCACAAGCGCAGATGGCTGCTACATCCAATCACGTCGGAGGTGCGCCCTTCGACGCCGGCGACCTTGTTTTTGCTCCAGCCGTCAAAGATTGCAACGGATCCCTGTGGTTTGCTACGAACACAACGCCGAATGGTACAACCACCTGCCGGGGAAGCTACAACCAGCGTCGAGGGAAGCTACAACGCGCAACCAGCGACATGCTTTTTTGCTACAACCGACTTCGCTTTTTGCTACTTCTTCTGCCTTTCTTTTTTGCTACAACCGAGGCTGACCGCAGGCGGCAAGCATGGTGACCGTGGGCGGCGAGGACAGGATCGTGGATTTTTGCTACATGCTACAACCGGCATTGCAATTTGCTACTACCGGCATCCAATCCGGCTGCAACCGGCATCGTGGTTTGCTACATCGCACAATGATATTCTGATTTTTGCTACAATCAGCATCATGTTTTGCTACAAACATACTGCAAAATGCTATAACCGGCAGATGCTACAATGGGTACTGGTATAAGATAGAAGGACGAGAACGAAGATGCTACAATGGTGGATGGAAAATGCTACAACCATGTACACAGATTGATACGAGTAAATAAGCACTGTAATGTGACGATGGGATGGATGCTGGGACGACGAGCGGCTGCCCGAGGACAAGGATGGCGGCGCGGCGGTAGCTTCGAGATTGCAAACGAGGTTTTTCGCGCTGGAACCGGTGAGGATCCGTGCTACAAGCTCCGTGGATAAATTTCTTTTTCGAATCGCGGGGGTAGGTTTTGCGAGGGCGGTGACCACCGGCGGCCGGCGGCGAGCCCGGGTGTGCTGCGGTGCTTTGAGCCCGATCGCCTGGCGGCGGATTACGGTGGAGGTCAATGGCGCTTGCTGTAGCCCGTCCTCTTCGTGGCGGTTGCAATTTCTGCAGGAGAATGATTGAGGAGAACGACGAAGCAACGACCATATCTGATGGCTAGCTGATGTTGCATCGTACGGTCGCGCGGTGACCGGCCCAAATTTGGGCGGGTGCGCCGGCGCCTAGTACTCTCCTTTAGCATAAGCTACTGTCCTAAAGATCTTCGGCTTCCAAACATTCGGCACTAGCTCGTCCACATGGATCTCACCAGGAAGACACCAACCTGCACAAAACAGAGGTAACTTCGCCATCCACAATTGCCAGCTCTCTTCAATCTCACAGAATGTACATCTCCAGAAATAATATCAAAACCCATGAATCAGGGTGCGGCATTCAGTTCTAGGCAATTGGCCTATATAATACTCCCTCCATTCCACAATGTAGTACTTCCTCTATCCCCGTGCTTCAACTTTGACCGTAAATTTAACTAGCAAGACCAATTGCGCCGGGAGCAAAAATTATATCAGTGAATTCGTATTCGAAAGAAGTTTTCAATTATATAATTTTTTCTCCCACCGCAATTGGTCTCGTTGATTAAATTTATGGTTAAAGTTGGACCTTGGGAAGCGCGGGCGCACTATATTTTGAAATGTAGGGAGTATACAGAAGTGAGATTAATATCATTGGTATCTAACAGTGATAGATGAGATTTTTTGAATTTTATTCCCAATTCAGTGACAAGGTGTTCATAAGAACCCCCATTATACTCTCTTTTTTGCGGCAAAACCCCCATTATACTCAGAGTGAAACACACAACATTTGTGTGGCAGAAGCTAGATGAGACAATCATGTCTACACAAACTCATGCCTTAAACTCCACCTTGTCAATGCTTGCCATCGACGAGCACAAACTCACAGTAGACCGTTTAGCACAATATTACGTTGAAGTGAACTGGAAATAGTTGGCCACAACATATACTTTTTCTGCCCACAACATATAATTTTTTGGCAACAACATATGCATATGTACATAAGCAATTTCTTAATGTCATTGAACGATGGACATAACCGCATAAAGTAGAACTAGACAAATATGCCTGGAAAGTGCAAGCAGATACAATACTATGCACCATCAAATCTTGGCCAAGATACACTTCAAATTTTTCTCCCATGCGCAGCCTTGAGAAGGTCGATCACCACCAGAGGGCAGCTTGCCTCGAGGTGCTTATACCCCTCCGTCGCCAACACAGCATCAAGAGTGGCAGGAGTTCTGATAATGAACTGAACACATCTTGTCTTGAGCTCTGGGCAATTGTGCTGCTCGGCTAAAGCCAAAGTTGTTGCCGCCGTGTCCACGTTGATGCTACTAGAGAGCTTACCGGCACATATGTGCTTGAGCCTATCCAGTCCATACCTGTCAGCAGCAGCAAGCAGATGCTGAGCCATCACAGTCGCCGCCTTTGCATCTGCCTCCTCCTGCTGTTCATACTCTGCCTCGTCCTCCGCATCCCACTCCCGCTGTCTGAGTTCTGGCATGGTGTCTGTGTAGATGAACTGAAGCAGGGCCTTGAACACCTCAGCATCCATGTCCTTGATCTCCACACATTGCGAGCACTTCTCCTTCATGTCTCCAAAAAACTCGGCCATAAAGACAGGGGACCTTGCGGCGACAATGAGCTTGTGCGCAGAAAAAGATTCGCCGGACACGAGAAATGTGACGTCAGCTCCTGTCTCGCTCTGAAGGAGTTGAGCCAATTGCAGGTGCAAGTCAGACGATGGCAGATGCAGTTCTTCAAGGGCCGTTTCCTCTCCTATTTCCTTGAGAACATCAAGGGTGCACTGCACACTAAAAGAGTCATCCTTGACATATCCCAATCCTTCTAGCTTAATTCTCTCTGAGCTATCTTGGGGCTTCTTGAATGTTATTCTCTGAGAAACTTCATGGGATGGCTTAGGCACTCCTCTCTGATCAACCAAGCAAGCGCGAAGAGTCGTCCTCACAGCGCTGGCTGGTGGTTCACTGAGAAAGATAAGACGGAGCGCCACGAACGTGCTCAAACCCCTCGAGTCCACGACGTTTGGATCATAGATTAAAATCACGGGAGAAACGATTTCACGGCGGCCTCTCCAAGCAGCTATAGCGGAGGCCATAGCGGGCAATAACGGCAAATAGCGGAAACTTTTCTGATCGGAGAGATGATTTCTGGAGGGTTTTACTGATTTTTGAGCCATTTAGAGGGATATGTGGAGGATTTCGCGGCAGCTGCCATAGCGTAGCGGCGAGGCTCCGGGACAGCTATAGCGCAGCTATTGCGGCTATTTCGCGGGCTATTTTAATCTATGGTTTGGATATAGAAGGATCTCCCACTCATACCCGTCCACAATCCATCTGTACTTGAAGCAATAGTCGCTGCCGATGCCCGACATCATGCTAACGCCGTCGATCTTGAGCAGCCGCACCGAGCGCAGGACTTGTGTGAGGTTGAAGTTTGTGGCCAAGGGTGAAGCTTCTTCTGCGGGGAAAATCATGTTTTTCTGCGTGGGAATGATTATTGTGGATCAGTACAGTTTACTTGGACAAAAAAACTTCCGCCGTCGTCTCACCATCATCAGTCATCACGTCGTTGAGAGCAAGCGACGAGCAAAGCCTGTGCCAAGGACGACTCACCGTGCCACCGGAGAAGAACGTTAACCCGCCCGGTCGCGACATGCTTGTCAGGCGGCCCGCAGCTTTGCTATGTGGGCGGGGCCTTGCTTACGCGTCGCGCCGACGGAATAGACGGCGAGGGGGGGTCGGCTCTCGGCTGCTGTCCCGGCGTCCTGACGAGACGGCGAGGGCTGCTGTTGTAGGGGAGATCAGCGGGAAGGGAGAGGCTGCAAGCAGAGATGAGGGAGTAAAGCAAGAAGAAAAGGACTTCCGCAGTTGCGCTGGCGAGTCTCGTTGACGTAACGTATTGCGCTGGCGAGTCTCGTTGACGTAACGTAGGGAGACTGGGAGAGTGGAAGGTGACTGTAAAAAGGAAAGTTTCGCTCAGATGGGGCCTTTTCGAGAAAAAAACGAAAAGAAAAGAAGAGAAAAGGACATTTAGTCATTTACAAAGTAAAATTCCCACCACACCCGACCTAACATTTTATTCTTCCTGCCCAATGTTTCTAAGGTTTTTATCTTTTTTTCTTGACCTCTATGAGAAGAGTGTCTATTCTATTTGATAACCATCCGGGAAGCAGTACAAACGTCATCTAAGAGCATCTTCAACGGTCGCGCAACGCGCGACGCCTTAAAAAAACGTTTACAGCGCCGAATAGCCAGCTTTTGCGAGCCGCGGAGCACTGGCTTCAGTGGCCGCTGCAAAAAATTGCGCGGGCGTCACTTCGGTAGACGCGCTAAACTACAGCGCACGCAAGGAGCCGCCGCTTTGCAACATGTTCATTTTGAGGACAATATAGTGATATTTCAAACATCAAAACAAGACATGGCATAGTTTAAAACCATCCAACCAAGTTCATGACATAAAAGTTCACAAAGACAAACGGCACATCAACAATCATGCCGCACCTCATCTTCGTCCTTCTCTTCCTTCGATTTTTCATCCTCATCTGAAGAAGATTCTTCCTCCTCCTCTTCAGTGTATCACGCAGGGAGCTCGGGAGGTATTGGTAAGATCTCCAACGGCATCATGCGAAGGTATGTGAGGCACACCGGAAGACATGCCTCCACCCATGTCACTGGGAGGTGCTCCCATGCCTACCATGAGAGACGCAAAACTCATGCCTCGCATGGTAGATCCGAAGCCACCCATGCCTCCCATGCCCCCCCCATGGTAGCTCCGAAGCCACCCATGCCTCCCATGCCACCCATGCCGCCCATGCCACCCATGCCTGCCATAGTAGCTCCCATGCCTCCCATGACCGTGGCTCTTTTTTGGACCAAGACTTCTTCACGGGCAAGATTGACGTACTTCCTTTGCTTCTCATCGAGGGTAGATGTGTCCATGAAGAACAAGTAATCTCCCATTCCAACAATCTAGTTCGCTCCTCCATGGCCAATTTTATCTCCTCCAATGCCACCTTCCTCTCCTTGGCCGCCACCTTCCTCTCCTCGGTCGCCGCATCTTGGTTCCTTGCCATCTTCCTCACCTCATTTGCTTCCTTTCTTGCGTTCTCAATTGCTTCCATAGCATTTTTAGCTCATCATCTCCTTTCCTTTTCATCTTTTCTTTTCCGTCTTTCTTGCCTCCATTTGGTCTTTTTGGCTTGGAGTAGGCAACCGAGTTTGGTGTAGGGCTTCTCTTGCCGTCATCACTTGATGCCTCCTCCTCCTCATCATCCAAATCAATAGTCCGCTTGCGTTTGTTGCTCTCCTCGTTGACATCTTCACGGGGCTTCCATTTATCATCATCCTTCAACGCATCATAGCAATGGGCAAGGTAAATAGCCTCCCTTTCTTGATCTTCCCTTTCTTGGTCTTCTCCTCTTCTTCTTGAAATAAGTTTTGTGCAATAGTAAGCTACAAACAAAAGAACAAGTTAGCACTTGAAACACCAAAGAAGAAGCACGCACATGGAAGAATCATGAAAGAAATGGCACTTACCCTATCTTTGTCATTAGTGCCACTTGGGTTTAACGTGTCAACCGCCTTAAGTGCGGCTGCCCACCTTTGAAAATCTCTGTTAATTGTCGACCACCGGGAGCGAAGATGTCTTCGTCCATGGTGTCTCTACTTTGGAAGAATCACGCACATGGAAGAATCGTGAAAGAAATGGCACTTACCCTATCAAAGTGCTCCTTCATCCGGATCCAATATGCATCTCTACTTTGGTCCCCTCCAAAAGTGTCATCCCTAGACACTTGCAACCATGTATTGCATAGCAAGATGTCTTCGTCCATGGTGTAGTTGCCCGCTGTTCCTTTTGGTGCATCGACGATACCCTCACCATCCTCGTCCACCTTGATACGTCTCCAACGTATCTATAATTTTTGATTGTTCCATGCTATTATATTATCTGTTTTGGATGTTAATGGGCTTTATTTTACACTTTTATATTATTTTTGGGACTAACCTATTAACCCAAGGCCCAGTGCAAATTGTTATTTTTTGCCTATTTCAGTGTTGCGCAGAAAAGGAATATCAAACGGAATCCAAATGGAATGAAACCTTCGGGAACGTGATTTTTGGAACAAACGTGATCCAGAGGACTTGGAGTGGACGTCAAGAAATGGACGAGGAGTCCACGAGGCAGGGGGCGCGCCTACCCCTTGGGCGCGCCCCTCCCCCCTCGTTCGCCCCTCGTGGCTCAACCGGCCTACTTCTTCCTCCTATATATACTCATATACCCTGAAAACATCCAGGAGCACAACAAAACCCTATTTCCACCGCCGCAACCTTCTGTACCCAAGAGATCCCATCTTGGGGCCTTTTTCGGAGCTCCGCCGGAGGGGGCAACGATCACGGAGGGCCTTACATCAACTCCATGGCCCCTCCGATGATGTGTGAGTAGTTTACTTTAGACCTTCGGGTCCATAGTTATTAGCTAGATGGCTTCTTCTCTCTCTTTGAATCTCAATACAAAGTTCTCCTTGATCTTCTTGGAGATCTATTCGATGTAACTCTTTTTGTGGTGTGTTTGTCGAGATCCGAAGAATTGTGGGTTTATGATCAAGTCTCTCTATGAACAATATTTGATTCTTCTCTGAAATCTTTTATGCATGATTGGTTATCTTTGCAAGCACTAGGAAAAAAAGGGGCTTTCGTTCAGGCCTGGCCAGCCCATTAGTCCCGGTTCTTCCATGAACCGGGACCAATGGATGCATTTGTCCCGGTTCGTGAGCCCAAGGGGCTGGCCGGGGCCTCGTGGGCATTAATCTCAGTTCGTACGGACCCATTTGTCCCGGTTCTAGGCACGAACCGGGACCAATGGGCCTTGCTCTAGGCCCACAAACATTGGTCCCGGTTCTTGGCTCGAACCGGGACAGAAGGCTGGGCTTTAATCCCGGTTCCAGCCTCGAACTGGGATAAATGAGTTGCCTATATATACCCCATCGCCGCAGCAGAGCACTCCACAATGCTCTGTTTTTTCTGGCCAGCGAGGAGAGGGCATTTGGGTGCTCTTGCTCACCTCCTATGCACACGAGGTGTTCGATGAAATGCCCAGGCCACGCTAGTTCAGCTTTCTCCTCTCGAAGCTCAACCTCCCAGCTCCATTTTCCCCGAGATTTGTCTAGGTTTAGCGGTCCGTCACGTCCCGTCCCCGTCTCACCGCCGTCGATCGCCCGTGCCAATCTCGTTGCCTGCACCACCGTGGTGAGCCTCTTATCTTCTTCTGAAAGAAAAAAAATTCTTACTTTGGATAGAAACTTGTCTAATTTTCTTACTTTTATTATTGCTTGTTATTATATAGTGCGATGGTTTTGGCATCCGCCCCCGTCGGCCCTCGTCCTGGCTATGATTCGGATGTGGTATATATTATCTTTTATAACTATTTGGTTCATTTATTGTTTATGACAATTATTCCCATCAAGTTGACATAGATTTTATTTATGTGGGAGGTAGTTCAACCGGAAATTCCAACCGACCCTATTGTCGAGAGGTTAAATTTAGTTGAAGAAGAAAACAATTACTTGAAGGAAAAAATAAAAAAATTGAGGAGGAGAAGATGATATTGGAGTTGCATGTTGCGGATGTCGTCGATGATCACAAGATCAAGATGGATGCAATGCGGTTGAAGATTAGAAAGATTAGAAAATATGACATTCATACCGAGGCTTGGTATCATTATGCCGTTGGATCAATTTTTACCTTGGTTGTGATTATGATCGCATTTGTTGTTGCATTGAAAGGTTTTACATAGTTTCAATGTATGGTTTAACTAGATGCTCTGGAGAGCTATATGTTGTTCAATGAGAACTACGCATGTACTTTGTTTTTAATGTGATGATGAACTTCTATTAATTTGGTCACTTATCTATTCATGAGAGCTATATGTACCAAATTGATGATGTGGCTTTGAATGCTGCATTTTGAACACAGAAAAAGTATGGAGTTCAAATAAGTTCGAAAAATTGAAATCCCTTTGTAACAGACGAGTTTCCGTATGAAACCCTGATACCTCGAAAAAGATTGCCCGTTTTGTACACGAAGTGCATCCAGTTTTTGCCTTAAGCCTCTCTACTTTCTTGCACATGCTATGTGGGTAAAATGATGATACCATGCCAACTTTCAACCTTTTCAGAGTTCATTTGTAGTGCTTTTCAATTTCAGGGTCTTATAGCTCAAAATAATGAGTAAATGCATGAAAAAATAACAAATGAAGTCAGAAAGAGTTGAAAATTGATGATGTGGCTTTGAATGGTGCATTTTGAACATAGAAAAAGTATGGAGTTCAAATAAGTTCAAAAACTGAAATCCCTTTATAACAGACGAGTTTCCGTATGAAACTCTGATACTTCGAAAGAGATTGTTCATTTTGTACACGAAGTGCATCCAGTTTTTGTCGCAAGCCTCTCTACTTTCTTGCACATGCTATGTGGGTGAAATGATGGTACCATGCCAACTATCAACCTTTTTAGAGTTCATTTGTAGTGCTTTTCAATTTCAAGGTCTTATAGCTCAAAATAATCAGTAAATGCATGAAAAATAACAAATGAAGTCAGAAAGGGTTGAAAATTGATGATGTGGCTTTGAATGGTGCATTTTGAACACAGAAAAAGTATGGAGTTCAAATAAGTTCAAAAACAAGAAATCCCTTTGTAACAGACGAGTTTCCGTATGAAACCGTGATACTTTGAAAGAGATTGTCCGTTTTGTACACGAAGTGCATCTAGTTTTTGCCGTAAGCCTCTCTACTTTATTGCACATGCTATGTGGGTGAAATGATGATACCATGCCAACTTTCAACCTTTTCAGAGTTCATTTGTAGTGCTTTTCAATTTCAGGGTCTTATAGCTCAAAATAATCAGTAAATACATGAAAAATAACAAATGAAGTCAGAAAGGGTTGAAAATTGATGATGTGGCTTTGAATGGTGCATGTTGAACACAGAAAAAGTATGGAGTTCAAATAAGTTCAAAAAAAAATGAAATCCCTTTGTAACAGACGAGTTTCCGTATGAAACCCTGATACTTCTAAAGAAATTGTCCGTTGTCAGGACCCCGATTCGAAGTCACATTGGTCTAGCCGGTAACACCTCATATCACTTTGCGGCCTCATGCACGGTATTCCCACGGGTGTCGCCTTACCATGGCCCGGGACCGTTTGCGCCTTTTGGCTAGCGTCCATGTGACAGAGAACCCGGGCCGACATGGCTAGTCGTGAACCCAAAGCGGCACCAACCTATGGGGACAGGCATACATGAATCACATCGAGCATGTCGGTCAGCAGCGTGTGAATCCGGGCTGTAGCACTGGGCTAACAGGACTCTGGGAACCCGGGCTGTAGCAGGCTAGGCATGACTCCGAACGTCACTGCATGACATTTCCCCGAAGGGACAGACACAGGAACGAAGTGAAACACATGCTGGCCAGTCAAGTGTCCTGAGCAGTAGTGCTGGGCTAGCAGGACTCCGGTGAACCGGGCTGTAGCGGACTACTATGGATCATGGAAGCACAAGACTACATTTCCCCATAAGAGAGGCTACCAAGGATAAACAACTAGGTTGTCGGATCCCACACATACCAAGCATTTCAATCATACACACAATATGCTCGATATGTGTAAATACAACATGGCATCACAACATAACTCTACGACTCAAGTATTTATTCATTAGGCTCCGAGGAGCGAGATATTACAAACATGGGTCTCATGACCCAACAATCATAGCATACAAATCAAAGCACATGCGGAAGCTTAACATGTCTGAGTACAGACATCTACAAATGAAAGAGGCTAAGAAGCCTGACTATCTACCAGATCCTGCCGAGGGCACAAGATCGTAGCTGAGGTAGCAAGCTAAACGTCGAAGTCCACACGGAACTACTAGCGAGACTGACGTCTCTCTGCAAAAACATAAATTAAGAAAACGTGAGTACAATTGTACTCAGCAAGACTTACATCAGAACTAACTACATATGCATCGGTATCAACAAAGGGGTAGTGGAGTTTAACTGCAGCAAGCCAGCTTTGACCTAGTGGCTAACCTAAACTACGACTACAAGCAACTCTTTTGAGGTGGCGCACACGAGTCCACATATTCACCATTCAATAACCACTATGGATCCGCTCCCGTCTCCCTACGAGAAGGCCATCCATAGCACTCACACTTATCTTGTGAGTTTTAGAGTATCCACTTTCACTTGTCTATGAACTATGCAAGGGGTCCAAGTTTCCATATTTGAGGAATATGGCTATTCGAATAGATATTGATAACCCTGCAGGGGTGTACTTCTTCACACACGCTCCCACCACTTACCGTCGTTTACACGACATGTACTCGGCAACCTTCAAGCGGAAGCCCAACGAGGGTGTCGGCCACGGCCTACCTAAATACTTAAGTCTCTAGTCCAGGTCTATCGCCTATCCAGGTTCCATCCGCAGGGAGTCTGGCCGAGGTTTCCACATACGGCCCCGAACGATGTGAACAGGGTTTCTAAGACACCAAACGGGCGCCCGGTACACCGTGCCACGGTGTATCTACTGCATCATAGCCCACCCCTAGGGTCAGCGCTACGCACGGCCGCCAACACATAACCTACAAACACCATAAAC
Source organism: Triticum aestivum (assembly GCF_018294505.1). Taxonomy (NCBI): domain Eukaryota; kingdom Viridiplantae; phylum Streptophyta; class Magnoliopsida; order Poales; family Poaceae; genus Triticum; species Triticum aestivum. The sequence continues at coordinate 672,322,665 of NC_057812.1, forward strand.
TAGTTGCAACTCCTGGACAGAGTACTAGGGTGATTAAGAAGCCGAGAGGGTCAATTAAGGATCCCAATGAGTGGTAGTAGCTGTTCATGGATCACAGACACAGAACTCAGTTCCTGAGGACGGTTTCAATGAGACAACCCACCATGTACTCCTACATGGCCTCTCACCGCTACCTTTACCAAAATGTGTTCACACACTTAGCTCGCACACAATAGGACATTTTCACACACCTCCGATTCATTCCCGATGAATCAGACCTGACACAACTCTATGCAATAGCAGGCATGACAAACAAGCATGAATGAGTAGGCACATCAGGGCTCAAACAACTCCTACTCATGCTAGTGGGTTTCATCTATTTACTGTGGCAATGACAGGTCATGCAGAGGATAAGGGGTTCAACTACCGCAACAAGTAACAGATGAATCGTTGTTGTCCTAATGCAGTAAAAGAGAGAAGGAGCGAGAGAGTGGGATTGTATTGGAATGAACAAGGGGGTTGTGCTTGCCTGGCACTTCTGAAGATATTATAGCTCTTCATCGGTGTCATCGAACTCATCGTCGAAACCACGTCTATCGAGAGGGGACAAATACCGGCAACAGAGAAAGAAACACAATCAATGCAATGCACAATATGATGCATGATAATGACATGGCAATATGTTGTTGATTGAGCTAATGCAACTAGCAACACAATTAAATTATTTTTCTGATAATTTTTCATATATAAATTATTTCATTCTGAGTTATAGATTATTTTCTATGATTTTTAGAAGTTTTAGGCATTTTCTGAAAATAAATAAATCATTTAGATTTATTTAAAATCCAGAAAAGGTTTTACTGCGTCAGCATGACATAAGGTTGACGTCATCAGGTCAACTGTGGCTGGCCAGGTCAAACCTGACCAGTGGGACCCCCTGGTCAGTGACTCAGTCCACTAACTGAGTTAGTTAGTGTTAAACTAACCCTAACCAGGCTGTTAGCAGGGCGGGGCCCACATGTCAGTGACTTGTTTAGTTGTCTAAATTAGTTAGTTCTAATTAAACTAGAGTTAACTAATCAGGGGCTTGGGCCCACACGTCAGGACGCAGGGAAGGTCAAACAGGGGTCAAACCCTGCCAGCGTTGAGTCGCCGGTGAGGCCGAGACGGCGGAGGGGCTCGGGTTTTGCCCTCCGGCGACCAAATTGGCGGCCGAGACCACTGGTGCGAAGCCCAGGCTCTCGCACATCCAATGGAACACGCAGGAGACTGTGGGATGGCCGGAGGCGACGACGGCGTCAAGGTCAGTGGTGGCTGGAGCACGGGCTCGACGGATTCGTCGCTACGGTGAGCAAGGCATGCGTTGCTTGGCATCTATGGCATCTGCACATGCTAACGAGGCTGTTGGGCATGCTAGCATGACCGAAGGGTCACCAGACTGACACCGACGACGAGCTTGGGTGGAGGTGAGCTTCGGCCTTGATGAACACGAGGACTACGGTGTGCAAAAGGACGCGGCGTTAGGGGGAAAGTGACCAGAGGCTCACAGCGCATTGATTGGTGGTGTCGGATGGCTCGGGGAAGCGTCGGAGCAAGCGGGCGGCAAAGGGGATCTCCGGCGACCCGAGGAGGAAGAAGGGGTCGGGGACGTCGTCACGGAGCTCCTGGCGGCTCCTGGCTCAGTGCAGAGGATGCGGGGGTCGAGGTGGAGCTCGTGGAATATCCGGATGGGCGTGGGGAGGTCGGTGGTAGCGGCGAACGGAGACGGTGGCGGCGGCTCCATTCGGTGGTGAGAGAGAGAGGTCCAGGGGAGAGGGTGAGGACGAGGGCGAGCGAGAGAGCGTCAAGGGGGTCGCGTGGCGTCCTCAGGGCGACGGGGAGACATGCAGGGAGGCAGGAGGTGGCCGGCGCGTGGCGAGCACGCGCCCCTGCCTTCTGGCGCGAGGTAGGGGGTGACTTGCTGCTGCAGGTGGGCTGGGCCACCAGGTGGCTGGACTGTCAGGTGGGCTGCACAGGAGGTAAGCGCCAGGTAAAGTTTCCTCCTCTCTCTAACATTCCTTTTATGTTTTCTATTTTCTGTAATTGTGTTTGGCTTTACTAAGAATGACAGGGTATCTCCAAAAATCATGAAACTGCTCCATGTCACTGTTTGGAATATTTCCAACAGCAAACATTTCAGTTTGTGATTATTTGAGCATTTAAAATATTATTAGCAATTAAATGCCCAAATGAAAATACTATATAATTTAATTCAAAAATCCAGAATGGCCTAGAAATGTGCACCATTTTTGGGAGAGGTTCTAGACCAATTCAAAAATGATGAAATTTTGTGAAGGGCATTTTGGATTCATTGAATTTTTTTTTCAGTTGAACCTGGTATTTCAGGGGGGTGTTGCGGTTTATTGATCCCCATTTCAGGTTTAAGAGAAATTTAAACATGATGCAACACAAGACTAGCTAACCCAGAGCAGACCAGAAGTAGGGATGTGACATCCGTTTTGTACATGAAGTGCATCCAGTTTTTGCCGTAAGCCTCTCTACTTTCTTGCACATGCTATGTGGGTGAAATGATGATACCATGCCAACTATCAACCTTTTCAGAGTTCATTTGTAGTGCTTTCCAATTTCAGGGTCTTATAGCTCAAAATAATCAGTAAATGCGTGAAAAATATCAAATTAAGTCAGAAAGAGTTGAAAATTGATGATTTGGCTTTGAATGGTGCATTTTGAACACAGAAAAAGTATGGAGTTCAAATAAGTTCAAAAAAATGAAATCCCTTTGTAACAGACAATTTTCCGTATGAAACCATGATAATTCGAAAGAGATTGTCCGTTTTGTACACGAAGTGCATCCAGTTTTTGCCGTAAGCCTCTCTACTTTCTTGCACATGCTATGTGGGTGAACTCATGATACCATGCCAACTATCAACCTTTTCAAAGTTCATTTCTTGTGCTTTTCAATTTCAGGGTCTTATAGCTCAAAATAATCTGTAAATGCATGAAAAATAACAAATGAAGTCAGAAGAGGTTGAAAATTGATGATGTGGCTTTGAATGGTGCATTTTGAACACAGAAAAAGTATGGAGTTCAAATAAGTTCAAAAAATGAAATCCCTTTGTAACACATGAGTTTTCGTATGAAACCCTGATACTTCGAAAGAGATTGTCCGTTTTGTACACGAAGTGCATCCAGTTTTTGCCGTAAGCCTCTCTACTTTATTGCACATGCTATGTTGGTGAAATGATGATACCATGCTGAATGGATCGATATGGTTGACTAGAGGGGGGGGGTGAATGGGCAACTACCAATTTTTTAACTATTCTTTATCAAATTAAACTTTGCATCAAAGTAGGTTGTCTAGATGTGCAACTAGGTGAGCAACCTATATGATGTAATACCAACAAGCAAACAAACAAGCAAGAGAAGTAACACTAAAGAGCTTGCACAAGTAAAGGTAAGAGATAACCAAGAGTGGTGAAGACGAGGATGTGTTACCGAAGTTCCTTCCTTTGAGGGGAAGTACGTCTCCGTTGGAGCGGTGTGGAGGCACGATGCTCCCCAAGAAGCCACTAGGGCCACCGTATTCTCCTCACGCCCTCACACAATGCGAGATGCCGTGATGCCACTATTGGTGCCCTTGAAGGCGGCGACCGAACCTTTACAAACAAGGTTGGGGCAATCTTCACAACTTAATCAGAGCCTCCCAACAAAACCACGAAGCTTCACCATAATGGACTATGGCCCCGTGGTGACCTCAACCATCTAGGGTGCTCAAACACCCAAGAGTAACAACATCCGCTAGGGATGAGTTGGGGAATCGAAAATCCCTTGGTGGAAGTGTAGATCGGGGCCTTCTCAACCACTCCCGAGCAAATCAACAAGTTTGATTGGTTAGAGAGATAGATCGGGCGAAAATGGAGCTTGGAGCATTTAATGGAGCTTGAGCAATAAATGGAGCTTGGGGGAGGAAGGGGTAGGTCAAAGGGAAGAAGGGGGCCCCCTTTTATAGTGGGGGCAACAATCCAACCGTTGCCCCTCACCAACCAGCCCCGCACAGGGCGGTACTACCGCTGAGAGGGGGCGGTACTACCGCCAGGTCAGCGGTACTGCCGCGCCAGCCAGCGGCACTACCGCGCAGAGGAGACTAGTAGGGAATAGGACCCAACGCGGTACTACCGCGGTGGTAGGGGCGGTACTACCGCTCCTGGAACGGTACTACCACCTCTACAACCGCAACTAGTGCCGCAAAACCTGACACGAGAAAAATACCCCTCGAGTCGAGGCGGTAGGAGCCACACAGCCCAGCAGTACTACGGCAGCGGGGTCACGGGCGGTACTACCGCCACGGAGCGGTACTGCCGCTTGTGACCCTTCAGCCGTACTACCGCTGGTAGTGCGGTACTACCGCTGGGGCACAGAAGAGAGAGAGAGAGAATCTCTGCAAAGAGACTGAGGACGAGGCGGAGGTGCCAGGCACCCCAGTGGTACTACTGCTGTGGAGCCACGGGCGGTACTACCACTGTGGAGCGGTACTGCCGCTTGTGGCTCCTCAGCGGTACTACCGCTGGGTTGCGCGGTACTACCGCTTGGACCCAGACAGGACAAGGAAGAGAGGAGAGATCTCTACAAAGGAATGGAAAAGCTCAGAGGGTGAGAAGCTGATGTGTACGTGTTGATTCCACCCATGCAATACCCCAGCGGACCCCCTCTTGATAGTACGGTGCCCTCTACGCAACTAGTCCACCGAGAAAGAAACGAAAGAGCTACACCGTCTTGAAATACACTCCGAGGGGAAGAAAACGTCTCGTGCCAGGGGAGAATCTGTGAATTATTCAAAGCACGAGATTAGTCCGCAAACATGTTGTCATCTATCACCAAAACTACCTTGAGAGAGATATGCCGTAACAATCTCCCCCTTTTTGGTGGATTGATGACAACTTGGGATTTGTGCAAGGAAAAGAAATAAAAGAAAAAAACTAAGAACTACAAAATATAGACGGGCTCCCCCAGAATGTGTGCACCTAGATAGTGGAGCATTCGGAAAGCAAGACACACACATTCGGATGAACACTCCCCCTATATTTATAGTCCAACAATACTAAGCACAAGATATATGAGAGAAGAGAATAAACAGGACAAGCAAGGATCTCATAATAAACTATAGTACTGAATAGACATAAGTAATAAGGTAGCGATAGGGAGCATATGTCTCACACCATATGTCTAGAACTTAGGTCTCACAGGCACCAAACCAAACCAAATAAAGACACCGAGAGAACACACAAGAAACCACAAGACGACTCAAAGCACGGCAACAACACAAATCCCTACACTCTCTCCCCCTTTGGCAGCGAGACACCAAAAACGGCAAAGAGTGACGCTATGACTCCAGGTGATGGGAAGATGAAGATCTCGAACATCACATCTCTGTATCTTCATCGTGGGTCGAAAACTGCTCGGCATCAGAGTCGGTCCAAGGGCAATGCTGATGAATCCATTCCTCCTCTTCAGTGATCTGACCCTCAGACCCACTGGCAACTGTTGCTCCCATCGGACGCATGAGCTCCTTGTGGCGCGTCCTGGCATGCTTCTCCGCCACATGAGTCATGTACTGACCATGAGACTCCATGCAGAAAAGTTTCTTCATCTTGCGTTTAAGCTTCTGTGCCCACGACGGTTCTGTACTAGAGGGCCCAAAGTCCTCCTCATGATCATCAGTAGCAGCCCCACCCTCGGTCCCCATGGCAGCAGCAGCAGCAGACGGATCCCCCATGGCAGCAGCAGTAGACGGACCCCTTGTGTGAGGCGCTGGGGTGGCCCAATTGTCCTTCTTCCTCAGATGCTTGATCTCATGAGAAACCAAGTCTCCAGTTTCTAGCAACACTCTGTGATAAGTCTATGCCCAGGCCCTCTCAATGAGCCTCATGCTGAATGGACCATATATAGGGCACTTGCGCTCAGACACGGCAGAGAGAAGTTCAGACCACATGACATGAGAAATATCCAGGCTCTCTCCAGTGTTTGCGTCCTTCTCATGCTGACAGAACAGAAGCATATCCACGAGATAAGAGTGGACCATATCTAGATTCCCGATGCGAGGAAAGAGAGTCTCACGGAAGATACGATGAAGAATGTCCAGATACAGAGACAACTCATAGGTCTTCTTCTTAGTCACTGGGTGAACTTTCACTATGCAGTAGGGCCAAAGGGCTTGCTTGTGGGTGGACGTCTCATTGCGGTGAGGGCGGAAACCGACTGGAGTCTCAAGCCCGGTATCCACCACATCAAGTAACTCCATGAAAGCCTTCCACTTGACGGAAAGCAGCTTGCCATTGGTCATCCATGTCAGAGTTTTGTCGGCATCTGTCCCAAGATGAACGGTGGCAAAGAATTGAGCCACCAAATATGCATCGAAATCCTTGTTGACTTGCATGATCCTGAGAATGTTCAGCTGAGTGCACATCTGAAGGGCTTCACCAAAGTACTCCGGGTCCTTCTCCATAGCATCAGTGTCAATGGAGCGAACATCAACAAAGAGATTCTTCTTGGCCTTGATCACATCAAAATAGATGGCAAACTGAAAACGGTTCCAGAACGGGTGGTTGACCAAAGTGGGTTCTTGGTCCACCTCATAGGGATTGCAGCGACGCTTTTCCCAAAACTCCTTGTTGGTCATCTCAGTCACAGTCTTCCCCTTTGGCTTGTTGGCGGATCTCTTCGATTGCTGAGGAGGTGGAGGAACACTTGTAGATACGCTTGCTGGAGGCGGTTGGGTGCTCGAGGAACCACCGGCTGGCTCAGAGGTGCGGTAGCGTTTTGATGTTGCATGCCCGGGGTTGATACGGCGAGCTTGATGCTCAGAAGGGTCATCACCTGGAGCCAAACACAAGAACACGCAAAACAAGCAGAAAGAATGAGCATAAGCCAACAAACACAAAAAATAATAATCAAGGTAAGGTAGGAATATGATGGAATTTGGCATGCAGCGGTAGTACCGTGACATGTCCGCGGTAGTACCGCCCCAGTGGTAGTACCGCCCCAAAGAGAGCGGTAGTACCGCTCGAGGTCAAGCGGTAGTACCGCTCCAATGAGAGCGGTAGTACTGCTCGAGCCCAAGCGGTAGTACCGCTCCAACGAGAGCGGTAGTACTGCTCGAGGCGGAGAAACAGCAGTTTCCTACAGCACGAGGCGGAGAAACAACAGTTTCCTACTACCGTGGTCAGATCCGGCACTACTGGCCTACCAAATTCAAAAATATTCCTACCAAACCCTAATCGAGATAGTCTAGGTGCCTTCTCCAACCAACTCAAGCCTAGATTTAGCCAAAAATATAGAGATGCAACCACCATTGCCCCTAAGAAACAAGATCTGAAAATGAGAAAAAAGGAAAGAAGGAACGGGGGCAATACTGGCATCCATGGCAAGAGAACGGGGTGGGGATCGACTCCACCAAAGGAAATGGAGAGGGACGCCCCGGAGACGGAGATCCGCCGGAGCCCTCCCACGGCGAGTGGAGGCTGGAGAGATAAAGAAGAAAGAGGGGGCGAAGCGAATGGGTATGGGCGAGAAGAAACCTCCCCCTGCCCCGATATAACCCCCTGGTCCCGTCCCTCAGCGATAGTACCGTGCTGGGGGCGGTAGTACCGCTTATGAGCGGTAGTACCGCGCACCACCAGCGGTAGTACCGCCCAGCACGCAACGGCAACCAAACAAACAAGTCTTTTGCTTGAAGAAAAGACACAAACGACAAGAAAGGAGAGCACACAAGCAAACGACCAAGACACACCTCTTCAAAAGAGGGCAGTGGCCGAGGCCACCTATGTTTGAGTCAAGAGGTATGGCACCGCGAAGATTTTAACCTTGGGCCCATGACCAAAACTCGTCTTTGAAACACAAGTACCATCAACAATGGCTAAAGTGAAAGACTTGATCAATTTATGCATAATGGGGGGAGGGAGAGTTCATTGAGAGAACAACACTCCCCCTATGTCCATGCCTACACCTAAACTAGACAACAAATTGAGCGTGGTGGGGTGTGCAAGGGTTCAAGCCACATTGCTCGAATCAATGATATTTAGCTCATGCCTTAACTCGCGAAATCTTGCTTCATCCAAGGGCTTCGTGAAAATATCTGCAAGGTTGTCATGAGTGTTGACATAGTTGAGCTCGATCTCTCCTCGCCTAATGTGATCCCGGATGAAGTGATACCGAATCTCAATATGCTTCGTCTTGAAGTGTTGCACCGGGTTGAGAGAGATCTTGATGGCACTTTCATTGTCACACCAAAGAGGCACTTTGTCACAAGTGACACCGTAATCCTTTAAAGTTTGCCTCATCCATAGGAGTTGTGCACAACAACTACCGGCGGCAACATACTCCGCCTCAGTGGACGAGAGAGACACACAACTTTGCTTTTTGGAAGACCAACTTACCAAAGAGCAACCAAGGAATTGGCACCCTCCGGAAGTGGACTTCCTATCCACTTTGTCTCCCGCCCAATCGGAATCCGAGTACCCTACAAGCTTGAAGTTTGATCCTCTTGGGTACCATAAGCCAAAGTTTGGGGTATGAGCCAAATATCGAAAGATTCGTTTGACCGCCACATAGTGACTTTCCTTAGGTGCGGCTTGAAACCGTGCACAAATTCCCACACTCAACATGATGTCCGGTCTAGATGCACAAAGGTAAAGCAAGGATCCAATCATGGAACGATATACCTTTTGATCCACCACTTTACCATTGGGATCTAAGTCAAGTTGGCACTTGGTGGGCATTGGAGTGGAAGCCGGCTTGACGTCACTTAGCTTGAATCTCTTGAGCATGTCTTGAGTGTATTTGGATTGATTGATGAAGGTTCCTTCTCTTCTTTGCTTCACTTCGAACCCTAGAAAGAACTTCAACTCTCCCATGGAGGACATCTCGAACTTTGAGGTCATGAGAGCGGCAAATTCCTCATTGAAAGCTTTGTTAGGAGAACCAAAGATAATATCATCAACGTATAATTGGCACACAAACAACTCCCCTTTGACCTTCTTAGTAAAAAGAGTGGGGTCGATTAGCCCAACTTCAAAACCACGGTCTTGTAACAACTCGGTAAGGTGGTCATACCACGCACGTGGGGCTTGTTTAAGGCCATAGAGTGCCTTATCGAGTTGATACACATGATCGGGAAAGTAGGGATCCTCGAACCCGGGGGGTTGCTTGACGTAAACCAACTCATTAATAGGACCATTAAGAAAAGCACTCTTCACATCCATTTGTTGTAACTTAAAGTTATGATGAGAAGCATATGCAATCAACATGCGAATGGATTCAAGACGAGCAACGGGAGCAAAGGTTTCACCGTAGTCGATACCCTCGACTTGGGAGTAGCCTTGTGCTACCAAACGAGCCTTGTTGCGAATGATAATCCCATGGGCATCTTGCTTGTTCTTATATATCCACTTGGTTCCTATGACATTGTGATTCCCGGTCGGTCTTGGTAGCAATCTCCACACTTTGTTGCGCTCGAAGTTGTTGAGTTCTTCATGCATGGCATTGAGCCAATCCGGATCTTCTAGCGCTTCATAGACCTTGTGGGGTTCCACACAAGAGACAAACGCGTGATGCTCACAATAATTTGCTAATTGTCTACGAGTGCTTACCCCCTTTCTTAAGCTTCCAAGAACATTCGTCATGAGATGATCCTTGGTGGAGAGCTTGGAAGAAACCTTGGCGGCACGACGCTCTAATTCCTCCTCGGGGGTGAGACGAGGAGTGGTCACTTGATCATCTTGAGCGTCGTCTTGGGCTTGTTCTTGTTCTTGAACTTGCTCGGAGGAGAGAACTTGACCTTGGGCATCACTTGATCTATCAACACCGTCTTGAGCGTGATCTTGCCCTTGGTCATGTTCTTGAGGATGAGGGCCTTCATGTTGTTCTTCGGAAGCGTGTGGGCCTTGGGTTGGTGATGGCTCCACTTGAGTGGAGCTTTGTCCTTCTCCTTCGGCCACAAGGGGTTCCTCAATGGGTAGTATAAAGCCAACACCCATTCTTCTTATGGCTTGGGGAGTAATTTCATCACCTACATCACAAGTGCCACTTTGCTCCACTTGGGAGCCGTTATTCTCATCAAACTCCACGTTACACGTCTCCTCAATAAGTCTCGTGGATTTATTGAGGACACGGTAAGCATGAGAGTTTGTAGCATAGCCAACAAATATGCCCTCATAAGCTCTAGCCTCAAATTTAGACAACCGAACACCTTTCTTGAGAATGAAACACTTACACCCGAATACCCGGAAGTACTTGAGATTGGGCTTGTTACCAGTGAGTATCTCATATGGAGTCTTGTTCAAGCCCTTGCGGAGGTAGAGCCGATTGGATGCATGACACACGGTGTCGATGGATTCGGCCCAAAAGTTGGACGGAGACTTGAACTCCGCCATCATGGTCCTTGCCGCATCCATCAATGTCCGGTTCTTCCTCTCCGCAACACCATTTTGTTGAGGGGTGTATGGTGCGGAATATTGATGCTTGATTCCCTAATCACTAAGAAATTCATCCAAGGTGTAGTTCTTGAACTCGGTGCCGTTGTCACTTCTTATTGTCAAGATCTTTGCATTGTGTTGACGTTGTGCTTCATTTGCAAAGTCAATGACGGTTTGTTGGGTCTCGCTCTTCCTCTTGAAGAAATACACCCATGTGTACCTTGAGTAGTCATCCACAATCACCAAGAAATACATCCTACCTCCAAGACTATCGAAGGATGGACGCCCAAAGAGATCCATGTGAAGGAGCTCCAAAGGCCTCTTCGAATAAATGATAGTCATGGAAGGATGAGCCTTCTCATGTAGCTTTCCTTCGATACAGGCACTGCAAGCACGATCTTTAGCAAAACTAACATTCGTTAGTCCATGGACATGGTCCCCCTTGAGAAGACTTTGCAAAGATCTCATATTGACATGGGCTAAACGGCGATGCCAAAGCCATCCCACATCAACTTTAGCCATTAGGCATGTCACGGTCTTAGTGGGTCGCTCCGAAAAGTTAATCACATATAGACCATTATCGACATGCCCAACAAAGGCTACTTTAAGAGTCTTGCTCCACAAGAGGGCCACGATATCGATATCAAAGAAAGTGGCAAAGCCCATGATTGCAAGTTGACAAACGGAAAGTAAATTGTATGCAAGGGACTCAACAAGCATGACCTTCTCGATCGTGAGATCATGAGAGATGACCACCTTGCCAAGTCCCAATACCTTAGAAGATGAGGCGTCACCCCACTCGACATTGGTGGGCATAGATGGAACCTTGTGCATGTCCACCACCAAGTCCTTGCTTCCGGTCATATGATTTGTAGCTCCACTATCGAGCAACCATGATCCCCCACCGGAAGCAAACACCTACAAGAGATCAATGCTTGGTTTTAGGTACCCATTTTGTAATGGGTCCTTTGATGTTAGTAACAAGGGTTTTTGGAACCCAAATATACCATTCAATGTATTCATGAGGAGAACCAACAAATTTGGCATAAACATGCCCATCACTAGCACGGCATAACACATAAGAAGGATTAAAATCGCCGGCTTTGTTGGGAGGGGTGACATTGCCCTTCTTGACATTGTTCTTCTTCTTCTCCTCGGAGGCACTCTCTCCCTCCTTCACAAAGGTTTGCATGAGAGGAGGAGGTCGTTTGGTCTTGTCATTCTTCTTCTTGTTCTTGGAGTCGGGCACGTACCCAACCCCTTCCTTGGCCACAACTCCCTTTTGGTTGATCAAGAGATCGTTGAGGTTCTTCTTGCCTTGTATGCAAGTCGCAAGACCTCTCTCAAGTTGCCCCTTTAGCTTAGCGTTCTCCTCAACGAGACGCACATGCTCACAACACGGGTTAGTAGCATTTGCATTATCAATTAACATCATACGAGGGAAAGTGGCTTTTTCCTTGGTTAGCTTTACTTGAAGTTGATCATGAGACTCTTTGAGGCTAGCATGAGCACCCTTCAAGACCTTGTGAGCCTTTTCAAGTAGATCAAACTCCTCTTTGAGTCTAGCAAGATCAACCTCAAGTTCGGCCTTCTCGGAGTTTAGCACATGAGAAACTATGAGGACATGATCATAATCTTTCTTTAACTTAGCATGATCAATGTTGTGTGACTCCTCAAGAGCCAAACGAAGACCACGCTCTTCCTCAAGAGCATTGGAAAGATCCGAAATCTCATCGGCATAGTCACGACTATGCCCTTCCATCTTAGTGATGGTGTCTTCGTGAGCCTCGATCATGCCATTGGCTTTACCAAGTTGTTCCAAGAGAGCAACAAAGTGCTTCTTGGATTTTCCCTTGAGTTTGCCCATAAAGGCCTCAAACTCGTTAACCTCCACATTAGCTCCCTCAAGTTCATTAATGCTATCCATCGGAGAAGGATGATTAATGATGGTAGTTTTGATATTGGGGGTTACCTTGTTGGTGGCTTTAGCCATGAGGCACTTGGCGGTGATGCTCTCATTGGGTGAGTCGAAGAGAGACACCTGTGAAGTCGTCGCAATGGCAACAGAGGCCATGGCAACCGACTCATCATCTTCATCATCGTCATCATCCTCATTGTACTCTTCTTGTACAACCAATGCCTTGGGAGGATTCTTCTTGGTGAAGTTGTTCTTGTTGGGGAACGACTTGGCCTTGTCCTTTCGGATGAGCTTGCCACCATTGTCTTCCCTCTTCTCATACGGGCATTCCACAACAAAATGACTCACGTTGCCACAATTGTAGCAAGTCCTTACACGTTGCTTGTCCCTCGGGCCACTTGAGTTGTTTTTGCTAAAGTTTGGCCTCGAGTTTTTCTTGCTCCAAAATTGCCTTGAAGCAAGTGCCATGTGTTCATGATATGCATACTTCGTATCTTCGGGGTTGCTCTCCTCTTATTCATCATCTTCTTCTTCAACGGTGAGCTTGGCCTTCAATGCATGGTTAGGCTTCTTTGCCCGTTGAGAACGGAGCACGGCATTGTCGGCGGTCTTGTCCAAAATGTTCATGGCCACAAACTCGTCCAACACTTCGCTTGAGGTCAAAGTGTGGAAGTCCGGTCTTTGACGAATGACGGAGGACATGGCCTTGTGGTAGGGCATCATTACCTTGAGGAATTTGCGCTTGATCCAATTGTCATCCATGTCCTTGCTCCCATGATCTCGTAGTGAGACCGCGAGTTTGGTTACTCTCTGATAAAGCTCACGAGGTTCTTCATATTCTTTCATAGAAAACTCATCGGCCTCATCTTGCACCACTTCATAGTTGGAGCGTTGAATGCTTGCACTTCCCCGGTAGAGAGAGACAACACAATGCCATGCATCTTTGGCCAAGGCGAAGGGACGAAGATGAGGTAGGTCTTCGGGTGGAATTGCATCTTGAATGATGAAGAGAGCATTCTCATTGAATTGAATATCCGCGGCTTCTCGAGGAGTGAAGTTGCTTGGATCATGCGGATAAAAACCTTCTTCAATGATTCTCCAAAGGTTAGTGTTTTCACATGATTTGAATGACGTTTAAAGCGGTAAACCCAAGAATCAAAGTCCTCATTTTTCACAATCTTAGGGGGAGGACCGGCATGATTCAAATGAGTAGAAGGAACCGGTCCACCATAAACAAGTGGTGGTTCCACATGAGCAAAGATGTCGGTGCCATTTTTACCACTAGAAGATGGAGCCTTTTCACTACTAGCTTCCCCCTTGTCGGGGATAGCATCCGTCACCTTGTTGGTGGGATCACCCACTTTCAACGGTGCGGTGGAAAGTTTAAGCCCCTCAAGAAATTTAGTAAACATGCTTTCAACCTCGGTCGTCATGGAGGTCTTCAATGTCTCTAAGGCCACATTGAATTCCTCACGAGAGAACGAGGTTCCCCCATCGCCTGTGGACGAGATCGCATTCACACCGGAGTGTTCCTCCACACCGTCTACAGTATCAACCATACTCTTTGGACGGTAAAGTCCTTAATAAAGAGACGAGGCTCTGATACCAATTGAAAGGATCGATATGGTTGACTAGAGGGGGGGGGGTGAATAGGCAACTACCAATTTTTTAACTATTCTTTATCAAATTAAACTTTGCATCAAAGTAGGTTGTCTAGATGTGCAACTAGGTGAGCAACCTATATGATGCAGTACCAACAGGCAAACAAACAAGCAAGAGAAGTAACACTAAAGAGCTTGCACAAGTAAAGGTAAGAGATAACCAAGAGTGGATCCGGTGAAGACGAGGATGTGTTACCGAAGTTCCTTCCCTTTGAGGGGAAGTACGTCTCCATTGGAGCGGTGTGGAGGCACGATGCTCCCCAAGAAGCCACTAGGGCCACCGTATTCTCCTCACGCCCTCACACAATGCGAGATGCCGTGATTCCACTATTGGTGCCCTTGAAGGCAGCGACCGAACCTTTACAAACAAGGTTGGGGCAATCTCCACAACTTAATCAGAGGCTCCCAACAAAACCACGAAGCTTCACCACAATGGACTATGGCTCTGTGGTGACCTCAACCGTCTAGGGTGCTCAAACACCCAAGAGTAACAAGATCCGCTAGGGATGAGTGGGGGAATCGAAAATCCCTTGGTGGAAGTGTAGATCGGGGCCTTCTCAACCACTCCCGAGCAAATCAACAAGTTTGATTCGCTAAAGAGATAGATCGGGAGAAAATGGAGCTTGGAGCATTTAATGGAGCCTGAGCAATAAATGGAGCTTGGGGGAGGAAGAGGTAGGTCAAAGGGAAGAAGGGGACCCCCTTTTATAGTGGGGGCAACAATCCAACCGTTGCCCCTCACCAACCAGCCCCGCACAGGGCGGTACTACCACTGAGAGGGGGCGGTACTACCGCCAGGTCAGCAGTACTGCCGCGCCAGCCAGCGGCACTGCCGCGTAGAGGAGACTAGTAGGGAATAGGACCCAACGCGGTACTACCGCGGTGGTAGGGGCGGTACTACCTCTCTTGGAATGGTACTACCGCCTCTACAACCGCAACTAGTGCCGCAAAAACCGACACAAGAAAAAGACCCCTCGAGTCGAGGCGGTAGGAGCCACACAGCCTAGTGGTACTACGGCAGCGGGGTCACGGGCGGTACTACTACCGCGGAGCTGTACTGCCGCTTGTGACCCTTTGGCCGTACAACCGCTGGTAGTGCGGTACTACCGCTGGGGCATAGAAGAGAGAGAGAGAATCTCTCCAAAGAGGCTGAGGACGAGGCGGAGGCGCCAGGCACCCCAGCGGTACTACTGCTGTGGAGCCACGGGCGGTACTACCGCTATGGAGTGGTACTGCCGCTTGTGGCTCCTCAGCGGTACTACCGCTGGGTTGCGCGGTACTACCGCTTGGACCCAGACAGGACAAGGAAGAGAGAAGAGATCTCTACAAAGGAATGGAAAAGCTTGGACGGTTAGAAGCTGATGTGTATGTGTTGATTCCACCCATGCAATACCCCAGCGGACCCCCTCTTGATAGTACGGTGCCCTCTACGCAACTAGTCCACCGAGAAAGAAACGAAAGAGCTACACCGTCTTGAAATACACTCCGAGGGGAAGAAAACGTCTCGTGCCAGGGGAGAATCTGTGAATTATTCAAAGCACAAGATTAGTCTGCAAACATGTTGTCATCAATCACCAAAACTACCTTGAGAGAGATATGCCGTAACACATGCCAACTCTCAACCTTTTCAGAGTTCATTTGTAGTGCTTTTCAATTTCAGGGCCTTATAGCTCAAAATAATCAGTAAATGCATGAAAAATAACAAATGAAGTCAGAAAGGGTTAAAAATTGATGATGTGGATTTGAATGGTGCATTTTGAACACAGAAAAAGTATGGAGTTCAAATAAGTTCAAAAAAATGAAATCCCTTTGAATAGACGAGTTTCCGTATGAGACCCTGATACTTCGTAAGAGATTGTCTGTTTTGTACACGAAGTGCATCTAGTTTTTGTCGTAACACGCTCTACTTTCTTGCACATGCTATGTTGGTGAAATGATGATACCATGCCAACTATCAACCTTTTCAGAGTTCATTTGTAGTGCTTTTCAATTTCAGGGTCTTATAGCTCAAAATAATCAGTAAATGCATGAAACATAACAAATGAAGTCAGAAAGAGTTTAAAATTGATTATGTGGCTTTGAATGGTGCATTTTGAACACAAAAAAAGTATGGAGTTCAAATAAGTTCAAACAAAATGAAATCCCTTTGTAACAGACGAGTTTCCGTATGAAACCCTGATACTTCGAAAGAGATTGTCTGTTTTGTACACGAAATGCATCCAGTTTTTGCCGTAAGCCTCTCTACTTTCTTGCACATGCTATGTGGGTGAAATGATGATACCATGCCAACTTTCAACCTTTTCAGAGTTCATTTGTAGTGCTTTTCAATTTCAGGGTCTTATAGCTCAAAATAATCAGTAAATGCATGAAAAATAACAAATGAAGTCAGAAAGGGTTGAAAATTG
>NC_057812.1:672339281-672341333 GCF_018294505.1 Triticum aestivum
GGTTGAAAATTGATGATGTGGCTTTGAATGGTGCATTCTGAACACAGAGAAAGTATGGAGTTCAAATAAGTTCAAAAAATATGAAATCCCTTTGTAACAGACGAGTTTCCGTATGAAACCTTGATAATTCGAAATAGATTGCCCGTTTTTTACACAAAGTGCATCCAGTTTTTGCCGTAAGCCTCTCTACTTTCTTGCACATGCTATGTGGGTGAAATGATGATACCATGCCAACTATCAACGTTTTCAAAGTTCATTTCTTGTGCTTTTCAATTTCAGGGTCTTATAGCTCAAAATAATCAGTAAATGCATGAAAAATAACAAATGAAGTCAGAAAGGGTTGAAAATTGATGATGTGGCTTTGAATGGTGCATTTTGAACACAGAAAAAGTATGAAGTTCAAATAAGTTCAAAAAAATGAAATCCCTTTGTAACAGACGAGGTTCCGTATGAAACCCTGATACTTCGAAAGAGATTGTCCGTTTTGTACACGAAGTGCATCCAGTTTTTGCCGTAAACCTCTCTACTTTCTTGCACATGCTACGTTGGTGAAATGATGATACCATGCCAACTTTCAACCTTTTCAGAGTTCATTTGTAGTGCTTTTCAATTTCAGGGCCTTATAGCTCAAAATAATCAGTAATGCATGAAAAATAAAAAATGAAGTCAGAAAGGGTTGAAAATTGATGATGTGGATTTGAATGGTGCATTTTGAACACAGAAAAAAGTATGGAGTTCAAATAAGTTCAAAAAAATGAAATCCCATTGAACAGACGAGTTTCCGTATGAAACCCTAATACTTCGAAAGAGATTGTCCGTTTTGTACACGAAGTGCATCCAGTTTTTGTCGTAAGACTCTCTACTTTCTTGCACATGCTATGTGGGTGAAATGATGATACCATGCCAACTATCAACCTTTTCAGAGTTCATTTGTAGTGCTTTTCAATTTCAGGGTCTTATAGCTCAAAATAATCAGTAAATGCATGACAAAGAAAAAATGGAGTCAGAAAGAGTTGAAAATTTATTATGTGGCTTTGAATGGTGCATTTTGAACACAGAAAAAGTATGGAGTTCAAATAAGTTCAAAAATATGAAATCCCTTTGTAACAGACGAGTTTCCGTATGAAAGCTTGATACTTCGAAAAAGATTGTCTGTTTTGTACATGAAGTGCATCTAGTTTTTGCCGTAAGCCTCTCTACTTTCTTGCACATGCTGTGTGGGTGAAATGATGATACCATGCCAACTTTCAACCTTTTCAGAGTTCATTTGTAGTGCTTTTCAATTTCAGGGTCTTGTAGCTCAAAATAATCAGTAAATGCATGAAAAATAACAAATGAAGTCAGAAAGGGTTGAAAATTGATGATGTGGCTTTGAATGGTGCATTTTGAACACATAAAAAGGATGGAGTTCAAATAAGTTCAAAAAAATGAAATCCCTTTGTAACAGACGAGTTTCCGTATGAAACCCTGATAATTCGAAAGAGATTATCCGTTTTGTACACGAAGTGCATCCTGTTTTTGCCGTAAGCCTCTCTACTTTCTTGCACATGCTATGTGGGTGAAATGATCATACCATGCCAACTATCAACATTTTCAAAGTTCATTTCTTGTGCTTTTCAATTTCAGGGTCTTATAGCTCAAAATAATCAGTAAATGCATGAAAAATAACAAATGAAGTCAGAAAGGGTTGAAAATTGAAGATGTGGATTTGAATGGTGCATTTTGAACACAGAAAAAGTATGGAGTTCAAATAAGTTCAAAAAAATGAAATCCCTTTGTACTAGACGAGTTTTCGTATGGAACCCTGATACTTCGAAAGAGATTGTTCGTTTTGTACACGAAGTGCATCCAGTATTTGTCATAAGACTCTCTACTTTCTTGCACATGCTATGTGGGTGAAATGATGATACCATGCCAACTATCAACCTTTTCAGAGTTCATTTGTAGTGCTTTTCAATTTCAGGGTCTTATAGCTCAAAATAATCAGTAAATGCATGAAGAATAACAAATGGAGTCAGAAAGAGTTGAAAATAGATGATGTGGCTTTGAATG
>NC_057812.1:672341501-672343243 GCF_018294505.1 Triticum aestivum
GAGGATACCATGCCAACTTTCAACCTTTTCAGAGTTCATTTGTAGTGCTTTTCAATTTCAGGGTGTTATAGCTCAAAATAATCAGTAAATGCATGAAAAATAACAAATGAAGTCAGAAAGGGTTGAAAATTGATGATGTGGCTTTGAATGGTGCATTTTGAACACATAAAAAGGATGGAGTTCAAATAAGTTCAAAAAAATGAAATCCCTTTGTAACAGACGAGTTTCCGTATGAAACCATGATAATTCGAAAGAGATTATCCGTTTTGTACACGAAGTGCATCCAGTTTTTGCCGTAAGCCTCTCTACTTTCTTGCACATTCTATTTGGGTGAAATGATCATACCATGCCAACTATCAACATTTTCAAAGTTCATTTCTTGTGCTTTTCAATTTCAAGGTCTTATAGCTCAAAATAATCAGTAAATGCATGAAAAATAACAAATGAAGTCAGAAAGGGTTGAAAATTGATGATGTGGCTTTGAATGGTGCATTTTGAACACAGAAAAAGTATGGAGTTCAAATAAGTTCAAAAAAATGAAATCCCTTTATACTAGACGAGTTTTCGTATGAAACCCTGGTACTTCGAAAGAGATTGTCCGTTTTGTACACGAAGTGCATCCGGTATTTGTCGTAAGACTCTCTACTTTCTTGCACATGCTACGTGGGTGAAATGATGATACCATGCCAACTATCAACCTTTTCAGAGTTCATTTGTAGTGCTTTTCAATTTCAGGGTCTTATAGCTCAAAATAATCAGTAAATGCATGAAGAATAACAAATGGAGTCAGAAAGAGTTGAAAATAGATGATGTGGCTTTGAATGGTGCATTTTGAACACAGAAAAAGTATGGAGTTCAAATAAGTTCAAAAATATGAAATCCCTTTGTAACAGACGAGTTTCCGTATGAAACCCTGATACTTCGAAAAAGATTGTCTGTTTTGTACATGAAGTGCATCCAGTTTTTGCCGCAAACCTCTCTACTTTCTTGCACATGCTGTGCGGGTGAAATGATGATACCATGCCAACTTTCAACCTTTTCAGAGTTCATTTGTAGTGCTTTTTCATTTCAGGGTCTTATAGCTCAAAATAATCAGTAAATGCATGAAAAATAACAAATGAAGTCAGAACGGATTGAAAATTGATGATGTGGCTTTGAATGGTGCATTTTGAACACATAAAAAGGATGGAGTTCAAATAATTTCAAAAAAATGAAATCCCTTTGTAACACACGAGTTTCCGTATGAAACCCTGATAATTCGAAAGAGATTATCCGTTTTGTACACGAAGTGCATCCAGTTTTTGCCGTAAGCCTCTCTACTTTCTTGCACATGCTACGTTGGTGAAATGATGATACCATGCCAACTTTCAACCTTTTCGGAGTTCATTTGTAGTGTTTTTCAATTTCAGGGCATTATAGCTCAAAATAATTAGTAATGCATGAAAAATAACAAATGAAGTTTGAAAGGGTTGAAAATTGATGATGTGGATTTGAATGGTGCATTTTGAACACAGAAAAAAGTATGGAGTTCAAATAAGTTCAAAAAAATGAAATCCCTTTGAACAGACGAGTTTCCGTATGAAACCCTAATACTTCGAAAGAGATTGTCCATTTTGTACACGAAGTGCATCCAGTTTTTGTCGTAAGACTCTCTACTTTCTTGCACATGCTATGTGGGTGAAATGATGATACCATGCCAACTATCAACCTTTTCAGAGTTCATTTGTAGTGCTTTTCAATTT
>NC_057812.1:672343279-672344133 GCF_018294505.1 Triticum aestivum
GAGGATACCATGCCAACTTTCAACCTTTTCAGAGTTCATTTGTAGTGCTTTTCAATTTCAGGGTGTTATAGCTCAAAATAATCAGTAAATGCATGAAAAATAACAAATGAAGTCAGAAAGGGTTGAAAATTGATGATGTGGCTTTGAATGGTGCATTTTGAACACATAAAAAGGATGGAGTTCAAATAAGTTCAAAAAAATGAAATCCCTTTGTAACAGACGAGTTTCCGTATGAAACCATGATAATTCGAAAGAGATTATCCGTTTTGTACACGAAGTGCATCCAGTTTTTGCCGTAAGCCTCTCTACTTTCTTGCACATTCTATTTGGGTGAAATGATCATACCATGCCAACTATCAACATTTTCAAAGTTCATTTCTTGTGCTTTTCAATTTCAAGGTCTTATAGCTCAAAATAATCAGTAAATGCATGAAAAATAACAAATGAAGTCAGAAAGGGTTGAAAATTGATGATGTGGCTTTGAATGGTGCATTTTGAACACAGAAAAAGTATGGAGTTCAAATAAGTTCAAAAAAATGAAATCCCTTTATACTAGACGAGTTTTCGTATGAAACCCTGGTACTTCGAAAGAGATTGTCCGTTTTGTACACGAAGTGCATCCGGTATTTGTCGTAAGACTCTCTACTTTCTTGCACATGCTACGTGGGTGAAATGATGATACCATGCCAACTATCAACCTTTTCAGAGTTCATTTGTAGTGCTTTTCAATTTCAGGGTCTTATAGCTCAAAATAATCAGTAAATGCATGAAGAATAACAAATGGAGTCAGAAAGAGTTGAAAATAGATGATGTGGCTTTGAATGGTGCATTTTGAACACAGAAAAAGTATGGAG
>NC_057812.1:672344252-672345335 GCF_018294505.1 Triticum aestivum
GGGTTGAAAATTGATGATGTGGCTTTGAATGGAGCATTTTGAACACATAAAAGGGAAGGAGTTCAAATAAGTTCAAAAAAATGAAATCCCTTTGTAAGAGACGAGTTTCCGTATGAAACCCTGATAATTCGAAAGAGATTATCCGTTTTGTACACGAAGTGCATCCAGTTTTTGCCGTAAGCCTCTCTACTTTCTTGCACATGCTATGTGGGTGAAATGATCATACCATGCCAACTATCAACATTTTCAAAGTTCATTTCTTGTGCTTTTCAATTTCAGGGTCTTATAGCTCAAAATAATCAGTAAATGCATGAAAAATAACAAATGAAGTCAGAAAGGGTTGAAAATTGATGATGTGGCTTTGAATGGTGCATTTTGAACACAGAAAAAGTATGGAGTTCAAATAAGTTCAAAAAAATGAAATCCCTTTGTACTAGACGAGTTTTCGTATGAAACCCTGATACTTCGAAAGAGATTGTCCGTTTTGTACACGAAGTGCATCCAGTATTTGTCGTAAGACTCTCTACTTTCTTGCACATGCTATGTGGGTGAAATGATGATACCATGCCAACTATCATCCTTTTCAGAGTTCATTTGTAGTGCTTTTCAATTTCAGGGTCTTATAGCTCAAAATAATCAGTAAATGCATGAAGAATAACAAATGGAGTCAGAAAGAGTTGAAAATAGATGATGTGGCTTTGAATGGTGCATTTTGAACACAGAAAAAGTATGGAGTTCAAATAAGTTCAAAAATATGAAATCCCTTTCTAACAGACGAGTTTCCGTATGAAACCCTGATACTTCGAAAAAGATTGTCTGTTTTGTACATGAAGTGCATCCAGTTTTTGCCGTAAGCCTCTCTACTTTCTTGCACATGCTGTGTGGGTGAAATGAGGATACCATGCCAACTTTCAACCTTTTCAGAGTTCATTTGTAGTGCTTTTCAATTTCAGGGTGTTATAGCTCAAAATAATCAGTAAATGCATGAAAAATAACAAATGAAGTCAGAAAGGGTTGAAAATTGATGATGTGGCTTTGAATGGTGCATTTTGAACACATAAAAAGGATGGAGTTCAAATAAGT
>NC_057812.1:672345420-672345958 GCF_018294505.1 Triticum aestivum
CAGTAAATGCATGAAAAATAACAAATGAAGTCAGAAAGGGTTGAAAATTGATGATGTGGCTTTGAATGGTGCATTTTGAACACATAAAAAAGATGGAGTTCAAATAAGTTCAAAAAAACGAAATCCCTTTGTAACAGACGAGTTTCCGTATGAAACCATGATAATTCGAAAGAGATTATCCGTTTTGTACACGAAGTGCATCCAGTTTTTGCCGTAAGCCTCTCTACTTTCTTGCACATGCTATGTGGGTGACATGATCATACCATGCCAACTATCAACATTTTCAAAGTTCATTTCTTGTGCTTTTCAATTTCAGGGTCTTATAGCTCAAAATAATCAGTAAATGCATGAAAAATAACAAATGAAGTCAGAAAGGGTTGAAAATTGATGATGTGGCTTTGAATGGTGCATTTTGAACACAGAAAAAGTATGGAGTTCAAATAAGTTCAAAAAAATGAAATCCCTTCGTACTAGACGAGTTTTCGTATGAAACCCCAGTACTTCGAAAGAGATTGTCCGTTTTGTACACGAAGTGCAT
>NC_057812.1:672346203-672346923 GCF_018294505.1 Triticum aestivum
GCATGAAAAATAACAAATGAAGTCAGAAAGGGTTGAAAATTGATGGTGTGGCTTTGAATGGTGCATTTTGAACACATAAAAAGGATGGAGTTCAAATAAGTTCAAAAAAATGAAATCCCTTTGTAACAGACGAGTTTCCGTATGAAATCCTGATAATTCGAAAGAGATTTTCTGTTTTGTACACGAAGTGCATCCAGTTTTTGCCGTAAGCCTCTCTACTTTCTTGCACATGCTATGTGGGTGAAATGATCATACCATGCCAACTATCAACATTTTCAAAGTTCATTTCTTGTGCTTTACAATTTCAAGGTCTTATAGCTCAAAATAATCAGTAAATGCATGAAAAATAACAAATGAAGTCAGAAAGGGTTGAAAATTGATGATGTGGCTTTGAATGGTGCATTTTGAACACAGAAAAAGTATGGAGTTCAAATAAGTTCAAAAAAATGAAATCCCTTTGTACTAGACGAGTTTTTGTATGAAACCCTAGTACTTCGAAAGAGATTGTCCGTTTTGTACACGAAGTGCATCCAGTATTTGTCGTAAGACTCTCTACTTTCTTGCACATGCTATGTGGGTGAAATGATGATACCATGCCAACTATCAACCTTTTCAGAGTTCATTTGTAGTGCTTTTCAATTTCAGGGTCTTATAGCTCAAAATAATCAGTAAATGCATGAAGAATAACAAATGGAGTCAGAAAGAGTTGAAAATAGATGA
>NC_057812.1:672347485-672349345 GCF_018294505.1 Triticum aestivum
TCAGAAAGGGTTGAAAATTGATGATGTGGCTTTGAATGGTGCATTTTGAACACATAAAAAGGATGGAGTTTAAATAAGTTCAAAAAAATGAAATCCCTTTGTAACAGACGAGTTTCCGTATGAAACCCTGATAATTCGAAAGAGATTATCCGTTTTGTACACGAAGTGCATCCAGTTTTTGCCGTAAGCCTCTCTACTTTCTTGCACATGCTACGTTGGTGAAATGATGATACCATGCCAACTTTCAACCTTTTCGGAGTTCATTTGTAGTGTTTTTCAATTTCAGGGCATTATAGCTCAAAATAATTAGTAATGCATGAAAAATAACAAATGAAGTTAGAAAGGGTTGAAAATTGATGATGTGGATTTGAATGGTGCATTTTGAACACAGAAAAAAGTATGGAGTTCAAATAAGTTCAAAAAAATGAAATCCCTTTGAACAGACGAGTTTCCGTATGAAACCCTGATACTTCGAAAGAGATTGTCCATTTTGTACAAGAAGTGCATCCAGTATTTGTCGTAAGACTCTCTACTTTCTTGCACATGCTATGTGGGTGAAATGATGATACCATGCCAACTATCAACCTTTTCAGAGTACATTTGTAGTGCTTTTCAATTTCAGGGTCTTATAGCTCAAAATAATCAGTAAATGCATGAAGAATAACAAATGGAGTCAGAAAGAGTTGAAAATAGATGATGTGGCTTTGAATGGTGCATTTTGAACACAGAAAAAGTATGGAGTTCAAATAAGTTCAAAAATATGAAATCCCTTTGTAACAGACGAGTTTCCGTATGAAACCCTGATACTTCGAAAAAGATTGTCTATTTTGTACATGAAGTGCATCCAATTTTTGCCGTAAGCCTCTCTACTTTCTTGCACATGCTGTGTGGGTGAAATGATGATACCATGCCAATTTCAACCTTTTCAGAGTTCATTTGTAGTGCTTTTCAATTTCAGGGTCTTATAGCTCAAAATAATCAGTAAATGCATGAAAAATAACAAATGAAGTCAGAAAGGGTTGAAAATTGATGATGTGGCTTTGAATGGTGCATTTCGAACACATAAAAAGTATGGAGTTCAAATAAGTTCAAAAAATGAAATCCCTTTGTAACAGACGAGTTTCCGTATGAAACCCTGATAATTCGAAAGAGATTATCCGTTTTGTACACGAAGTGCATCCAGTTTTTGCCGTAAGCCTCTCTACTTTCTTGCACATTCTATGTGGGTGAAATGATGATACCATGCCAACTATCAACATTTTCAAAGTTCATTTGTAGTGCTTTTCAATTTCAGGGCCTCATAGCTCAAAATAATCAGTAAATGCATGAAAAATAACAAATGAAGTCAGAATGGGTTGAAAATTGATGATGTGGCTTTGAATGGTGCATTTTAAACACAGAAAAAGTATGGAGTTCAAATAAGTTCAAAAAAATGAAATCCCTTTGTAACAGACGAGTTTCCGTATGAAACCCTGATACTTCGAAAGAGATTGTTCGTTTTGTACACGAAGTGCATCCAGTTTTTGCCGTAAGCCTCTCTACTTTCTTGCACATGCTACGTTGGTGAAATGATGATACCATGCCAACTTTCAACCTTTTTAGAGTTCATTTGTAGTGCTTTTCAATTTCAGGGCCTCATAGCTCAAAATAATCAGTAAATGCATGAAAAATAACAAATGAAGTCAGAATGGGTTGAAAATTGATGATGTGGCTTTGAATGGTGCATTTTGAACACAGAAAAAGTATGGAGTTCAAATAAGTTCAAAAAAATGAAATCCCTTTGAACAGACGAGTTTCCATTTGAAACCCTTATACTTCGAAAGAGATTGTCCGTTTTGTACATGAAGTGCATCCAGTTTT
>NC_057812.1:672349583-672350279 GCF_018294505.1 Triticum aestivum
ATTTTGAACACAGAAAAAGTATGGAGTTCAAATAAGTTCAAAAAAAATGAAATCCCTTTGAACAGACGAGTTTCCATATGAAACCCTTATACTTCGAAAGAGATTGTCCGTTTTGTACACGAAGTGCATCCAGTTTTTGTCGTAAGACTCTCTACTTTATTGCACATGCTACGTTGGTGAAATGATGATATCATGCCAACTTCAACCTTTTCAGAGTTCATTTGTGGTGCTTTTCAATTTCAGGGCCTTATAGCTCAAAATAATCAGTAAATGCATGAAAAATAACAAATGGAGTCAGAAAGAGTTGAAAATTGATGATGTGGCTTTGAATGGTGCATTTTGAACACAGAAAAAGTATGGAGTTCAAATAAGTTCAAAAATATGAAATCCCTTTGTAACAGACGAGTTACCGTATGAAACCCTGATACTTCGAAAAAGATTGTCTGTTTTGTACATGAAGTGCATCCAGTTTTTGCCGTAAGCCTCTCTACTTTCTTGCACATGCTACGTGGGTGAAATGATGATACCATGCCAACTTTCAACCTTTTCAGAGTTCATTTGTAGTGCTTTTCAATTTCAGGGTCTTATAGCTCAAAATAATCAGTAAATGCATGAAAAATAACAAATGAAGTCAGAAAGGGTTGAAAATTGATGATGTGGCTTTGAATGGTGCATTTTGAACACATAAAAAGTATG
>NC_057812.1:672350289-672351552 GCF_018294505.1 Triticum aestivum
ATGCCAACTATCTACCTTTTCAAAGTTCATTTCTTGTGCTTTTCAATTTCAGGGTCTTATAGCTTGAAATAATCAGTAAATGCATGAAAAATAACAAATGAAGTCAGAAAGGGTTGAAAATTGATGATGTGGCTTTGAATGGTGCATTTTGAACACAGAAAAAGAATGGAGTTCAAATAAGTTCAAAAAAATGAAATCCCTTTATAACAGACGAGTTTTCGTATGAAACCCTGATACTTCGAAAGAGATTGTCCGTTTTGTACACGAAGTGCATCCAGTTTTTGCCGTAAGCCTCTCTACTTTCTTGCACATGCTACATTGGTGAAATAATGATACCATGCCAACTTTCAACCTTTTCAGAGTTCATTTGTAGTGCTTTTCAATTTCAGGGCCTTATAGCTCAAAATAATCAATAATGCATGAAAAATAACAAATGAAGTCAGAAAGGGTTGAAAATTGATGATGTGGATTTGAATGGTGCATTTTGAACACAGAAAAAAGTATGGAGTTCAAATAAGTTAAAAAAAATGAAATCCCTTTGAACAGACGAGTTTCCGTATGAAACCCTGATACTTCGAAAGAGATTGTCCGTTTTGTACAGGAAGTGCATCCAGTTTTTGTCGTAAGACTCTCTACTTTCTTGCACATGCTATGTGGGTGAAATGATGATACCATGCCAACTATCAACCTTTTCAGAGTTCATTTGTACTACTTTTCAATTTCAGGGTCTTATAGCTCAAAATAATGAGTAAATGCATGAAAAATAACAAATGGAGTCAGAAAGAGTTGAAAATTGATGATGTGGCTTTGAATGGTGCATTTTGAACACAGAAAAAGTATGGAGTTCAAATAAGTTCAAAAAAATGAAATCCCTTTGTAACAGACGAGTTTCCGTATGAAACCCTGATAATTCGAAAGAGATTATCCGTTTTGTACACGAAGTGCATCCAGTTTTTGCCGTAAGCCTCTCTACTTTCTTACACATTCTATTTGGGTGAAATGATGATACCATGCCAACTATCAACATTTTCAAAGTTCATTTGTAGTGCTTTTCAATTTAAGGGTCTTATAGCTCAAAATAATCAGTAAATGCATGAAAAATAACAAATGAAGTCAAAAAGGGTTGAAAATTGATGATGTGGCTTTGAATGGTGCATTTTGAACACAGAAAAAGTATGGAGTTCAAATAAGTTCAAAAAAAATGAAATCCCTTTGTAACAGACGAGTTTTCGTATGAAACCCTGATACTTCGAAAGAGATTAT
>NC_057812.1:672351562-672351973 GCF_018294505.1 Triticum aestivum
GTAAGCCTCTCTACTTTCTTGCAGATGCTATGTGGGTGAAATGATGATACCATGCCAACTTTTAACCTTTTCAGAGTTCATTTGTAGTGCTTTTCAATTTCATGGTCTTATAGATGAAAAAAATTAGTAAATGCATGAAAAATAACAAATGAAGTCAAAAAGGGTTGAAAATTGATGATGTGGCTTTGAATGGTGCATTTTGAACACAGAAAAAGTATGGAGTTCAAATAAGTTCAAAAAAATGAAATCCCTTTTGTAACAGACGAGTTTCCGTATGAAACCCTGATACTTCGAAAGAGATTGTCCGTTTTGTACACGATCCAGTTTTTGCCGTAAGCCTCTCTACTTTCTTGCACATGCTATGTGGGTGAAATGATGATACCATGCCAACTTTCAACCTTTTTCAGAGTT
>NC_057812.1:672351983-672352905 GCF_018294505.1 Triticum aestivum
TTGTACACGAAGTGCATCCAGTTTTTGCCGTAAGCCTCTCTACTTTCTTGCACATGCTACGTTGGTGAAATGATGATACCATGCCAACTTTCCACCTTTTTAGAGTTCATTTGTAGTGCTTTTCAATTTCAGGGCCTCATAGCTCAAAATAATCAGTAAATGCATGAAAAATAACAAATGAAGTCAGAATGGGTTGAAAATTGATGATGTGGCTTTGAATGGTGCATTTTGAACATAGAAAAAGTATGGAGTTCAAATAAGTTCAAAAAAAATGAAATCCCTTTGAACAGACGAGTTTCCATATGAAACCCTTATACTTCGAAAGAGATTGTCTGTTTTGTACACGAAGTGCATCCAGTTTTTGTCGTAAGACTCTCTACTTTATTGCGCATGCTACGTTGGTGAAATGATGATATCATGCCAACTTTCAACCTTTTCAGAGTTCATTTGTAGTGCTTTTCAATTTCAGGGCCTTATAGCTCAAAATAATCAGTAAATGCATGAAAAATAACAGATGGAGTCAGAAAGAGTTGAAAATTGATGATGTGGCTTTGAATGGTGCATTTTGAACACAGAAAAAGTATGGAGTTCAAATAAGTTCAAAAATATGAAATCCCTTTGTAACAGACGAGTTACCGTATGAAACCCTGATACTTCGAAAAAGATTGTCTGTTTTGTACATGAAGTGCATCCAGTTTTTGCCGTAAGCCTCTCTACTTTCTTGCACATGCTACGTGGGTGAAATGATGATACCATGCCAACTTTCAACCTTTTCAGAGTTCATTTGTAGTGCTTTTCAATTTCAGGGTCTTATAGCTCAAAATAATCAGTAAATGCATGAAAAATAACAAATGAAGTCAGAAAGGGTTGAAAATTGATGATGTGGCTTTGAATGGTGCATTTTGAACACATAAAAAGTATG
>NC_057812.1:672352915-672354178 GCF_018294505.1 Triticum aestivum
ATGCCAACTATCTACCTTTTCAAAGTTCATTTCTTGTGCTTTTCAATTTCAGGGTCTTATAGCTTGAAATAATCAGTAAATGCATGAAAAATAACAAATGAAGTCAGAAAGGGTTGAAAATTGATGATGTGGCTTTGAATGGTGCATTTTGAACACAGAAAAAGAATGGAGTTCAAATAAGTTCAAAAAAATGAAATCCCTTTATAACAGACGAGTTTTCGTATGAAACCCTGATACTTCGAAAGAGATTGTCCGTTTTGTACACGAAGTGCATCCAGTTTTTGCCGTAAGCCTCTCTACTTTCTTGCACATGCTACATTGGTGAAATAATGATACCATGCCAACTTTCAACCTTTTCAGAGTTCATTTGTAGTGCTTTTCAATTTCAGGGCCTTATAGCTCAAAATAATCAATAATGCATGAAAAATAACAAATGAAGTCAGAAAGGGTTGAAAATTGATGATGTGGATTTGAATGGTGCATTTTGAACACAGAAAAAAGTATGGAGTTCAAATAAGTTAAAAAAAATGAAATCCCTTTGAACAGACGAGTTTCCGTATGAAACCCTGATACTTCGAAAGAGATTGTCCGTTTTGTACAGGAAGTGCATCCAGTTTTTGTCGTAAGACTCTCTACTTTCTTGCACATGCTATGTGGGTGAAATGATGATACCATGCCAACTATCAACCTTTTCAGAGTTCATTTGTACTACTTTTCAATTTCAGGGTCTTATAGCTCAAAATAATGAGTAAATGCATGAAAAATAACAAATGGAGTCAGAAAGAGTTGAAAATTGATGATGTGGCTTTGAATGGTGCATTTTGAACACAGAAAAAGTATGGAGTTCAAATAAGTTCAAAAAAATGAAATCCCTTTGTAACAGACGAGTTTCCGTATGAAACCCTGATAATTCGAAAGAGATTATCCGTTTTGTACACGAAGTGCATCCAGTTTTTGCCGTAAGCCTCTCTACTTTCTTACACATTCTATTTGGGTGAAATGATGATACCATGCCAACTATCAACATTTTCAAAGTTCATTTGTAGTGCTTTTCAATTTAAGGGTCTTATAGCTCAAAATAATCAGTAAATGCATGAAAAATAACAAATGAAGTCAAAAAGGGTTGAAAATTGATGATGTGGCTTTGAATGGTGCATTTTGAACACAGAAAAAGTATGGAGTTCAAATAAGTTCAAAAAAAATGAAATCCCTTTGTAACAGACGAGTTTTCGTATGAAACCCTGATACTTCGAAAGAGATTAT
>NC_057812.1:672354188-672355547 GCF_018294505.1 Triticum aestivum
ATGGAGTCAGAAAGAGTTGAAAATTGATGATGTGGCTTTGAATGGTGCATTTTGAACACAGAAAAAGTATGGAGTTCAAATAAGTTCAAAAATATGAAATCCCTTTGTAACAGACGAGTTACCGTATGAAACCCTGATACTTCGAAAAAGATTGTCTGTTTTGTACATGAAGTGCATCCAGTTTTTGCCGTAAGCCTCTCTACTTTCTTGCACATGCTACGTGGGTGAAATGATGATACCATGCCAACTTTCAACCTTTTCAGAGTTCATTTGTAGTGCTTTTCAATTTCAGGGTCTTATAGCTCAAAATAATCAGTAAATGCATGAAAAATAACAAATGAAGTCAGAAAGGGTTGAAAATTGATGATGTGGCTTTGAATGGTGCATTTTGAACACATAAAAAGTATGGAGTTCAAATAAGTTCAAAAAAATGAAATCTCTTTGTAACAGACGAGTTTCCGTATGAAACCCTGATAATTCGAAAGAGATTGTCCGTTTTGTACACGAAATGCATCCAGTTTTTGCCGTAAGCCTCTCTACTTTCTTGCACATGCTATGTGGGTGAAATGATGATACCATGCCAACTATCTACCTTTTCAAAGTTCATTTCTTGTGCTTTTCAATTTCAGGGTCTTATAGCTTGAAATAATCAGTAAATGCATGAAAAATAACAAATGAAGTCAGAAAGGGTTGAAAATTGATGATGTGGCTTTGAATGGTGCATTTTGAACACAGAAAAAGAATGGAGTTCAAATAAGTTCAAAAAAAGGAAATCCCTTTATAACAGACGAGTTTTCGTAGGAAACCCTGATACTTCGAAAGAGATTGTCCGTTTTGTACACGAAGTGCATCCAGTTTTTGCCATAAGCCTCTCTACTTTCTTGCACATGCTACATTGGTGAAATAATGATACCATGCCAACTTTCAACCTTTTCAGAGTTCATTTGTAGTGCTTTTCAATTTCAGGGCCTTATAGCTCAAAATAATCAGTAATGCATGAAAAGTAATAAATGAAGTCAGAAAGGGTTGCAAATTGATGATGTGGATTTGAATGGTGCATTTTGAACACAGAAAAAAGTATGGAGTTCAAATAAGTTCAAAAAAAATGAAATCCCTTTGAATAGACGAGTTTCCGTATGAAACCCTGATTCTTCGAAAGAGATTGTCCGTTTTGTACAGGAAGTGCATCCAGTTTTTGTCGTAAGACTCTCTACTTTCTTGCACATGCTATGTGGGTGAAATGATGATACCATGCCAACTATCAACCTTTTCAGAGTTCATTTGTACTGCTTTTCAATTTCAGGGTCTTATAGCTCAAAATAATCAGTAAATGCATGAAAAATAACAAATGGAGTCAGA
>NC_057812.1:672357027-672357852 GCF_018294505.1 Triticum aestivum
ATACTTCGAAAGAGATTGTACATTTTGTACACGAAGTGCATCCAAATTTTTCCGTAAGCCTCTCTACTTTCTTGCACATGCTATGTTGGTGAAATGATGATACCATGCCAACTTTCAACCTTTTCAGAGTTCATTTGTAGTGCTTTTCAATTTTAGGGCCTCATAGCTCAAAATAATCAGTAAATGCATGAAAAATAACAAATGAAGTCAGAAAGGGTTGAAAATTGATGATGTGGCTTTGAATGGTGCATTTTGAACACAGAAAAAAGTATGGAGTTCAAATAAGTTCAAAAAAAATGAAATCCCTTTGAATAGATGAGTTTCCGTATGAAACCCTGATACTTCAAAAGAGATTGTCTGTTTTGTACACGAAGTGCATCCAATTTTTGTCGTAAGACTCTCTACTTTCTTGCACATGCTGTGTGGGTGAAATGATGATACCATGCCAACTTTCAACCCTTTCAGAGTTCATTTGTAGTGCTTTTCAATTTCAGGGTCTTATAGCTCAAAATAATCAGTAAATGCATGAAAAATAACAAATGAAGTCAGAAAGGGTTGAAAATTGATGATGTGGCTTTGAATGGTGCATTTTGAACACAGAAAAAGAATGGAGTTCAAATAAGTTCAAAAAAAGGAAATCCCTTTATAACAGACGAGTTTTCGTATGAAACCCTGATACTTCGAAAGAGATTGTCCGTTTTGTACACGAAGTGCATCCAGTTTTTGCCGTAAGCCTCTCTACTTTCTTGCACATGCTACATTGGTGAAATAATGATACCATGCCAACTTTCAACCTTTTCAGAGTTCATTTGTAGTGCTTTTCAA
>NC_057812.1:672357862-672358644 GCF_018294505.1 Triticum aestivum
ATGCCAACTATCTACCTTTTCAAAGTTCATTTCTTGTGCTTTTCAATTTCAGGGTCTTATAGCTTGAAATAATCAGTAAATGCATGAAAAATAACAAATGAAGTCAGAAAGGGTTGAAAATTGATGATGTGGCTTTGAATGGTGCATTTTGAACACAGAAAAAGAATGGAGTTCAAATAAGTTCAAAAAAAGGAAATCCCTTTATAACAGACGAGTTTTCGTAGGAAACCCTGATACTTCGAAAGAGATTGTCCGTTTTGTACACGAAGTGCATCCAGTTTTTGCCATAAGCCTCTCTACTTTCTTGCACATGCTACATTGGTGAAATAATGATACCATGCCAACTTTCAACCTTTTCAGAGTTCATTTGTAGTGCTTTTCAATTTCAGGGCCTTATAGCTCAAAATAATCAGTAATGCATGAAAAGTAATAAATGAAGTCAGAAAGGGTTGCAAATTGATGATGTGGATTTGAATGGTGCATTTTGAACACAGAAAAAAGTATGGAGTTCAAATAAGTTCAAAAAAAATGAAATCCCTTTGAATAGACGAGTTTCCGTATGAAACCCTGATTCTTCGAAAGAGATTGTCCGTTTTGTACAGGAAGTGCATCCAGTTTTTGTCGTAAGACTCTCTACTTTCTTGCACATGCTATGTGGGTGAAATGATGATACCATGCCAACTATCAACCTTTTCAGAGTTCATTTGTACTGCTTTTCAATTTCAGGGTCTTATAGCTCAAAATAATCAGTAAATGCATGAAAAATAACAAATGGAGTCAGA
>NC_057812.1:672358654-672359917 GCF_018294505.1 Triticum aestivum
ATGCCAACTATCTACCTTTTCAAAGTTCATTTCTTGTGCTTTTCAATTTCAGGGTCTTATAGCTTGAAATAATCAGTAAATGCATGAAAAATAACAAATGAAGTCAGAAAGGGTTGAAAATTGATGATGTGGCTTTGAATGGTGCATTTTGAACACAGAAAAAGAATGGAGTTCAAATAAGTTCAAAAAAATGAAATCCCTTTATAACAGACGAGTTTTCGTATGAAACCCTGATACTTCGAAAGAGATTGTCCGTTTTGTACACGAAGTGCATCCAGTTTTTGCCGTAAGCCTCTCTACTTTCTTGCACATGCTACATTGGTGAAATAATGATACCATGCCAACTTTCAACCTTTTCAGAGTTCATTTGTAGTGCTTTTCAATTTCAGGGCCTTATAGCTCAAAATAATCAATAATGCATGAAAAATAACAAATGAAGTCAGAAAGGGTTGAAAATTGATGATGTGGATTTGAATGGTGCATTTTGAACACAGAAAAAAGTATGGAGTTCAAATAAGTTAAAAAAAATGAAATCCCTTTGAACAGACGAGTTTCCGTATGAAACCCTGATACTTCGAAAGAGATTGTCCGTTTTGTACAGGAAGTGCATCCAGTTTTTGTCGTAAGACTCTCTACTTTCTTGCACATGCTATGTGGGTGAAATGATGATACCATGCCAACTATCAACCTTTTCAGAGTTCATTTGTACTACTTTTCAATTTCAGGGTCTTATAGCTCAAAATAATGAGTAAATGCATGAAAAATAACAAATGGAGTCAGAAAGAGTTGAAAATTGATGATGTGGCTTTGAATGGTGCATTTTGAACACAGAAAAAGTATGGAGTTCAAATAAGTTCAAAAAAATGAAATCCCTTTGTAACAGACGAGTTTCCGTATGAAACCCTGATAATTCGAAAGAGATTATCCGTTTTGTACACGAAGTGCATCCAGTTTTTGCCGTAAGCCTCTCTACTTTCTTACACATTCTATTTGGGTGAAATGATGATACCATGCCAACTATCAACATTTTCAAAGTTCATTTGTAGTGCTTTTCAATTTAAGGGTCTTATAGCTCAAAATAATCAGTAAATGCATGAAAAATAACAAATGAAGTCAAAAAGGGTTGAAAATTGATGATGTGGCTTTGAATGGTGCATTTTGAACACAGAAAAAGTATGGAGTTCAAATAAGTTCAAAAAAAATGAAATCCCTTTGTAACAGACGAGTTTTCGTATGAAACCCTGATACTTCGAAAGAGATTAT
>NC_057812.1:672359927-672360960 GCF_018294505.1 Triticum aestivum
ATGCCAACTATCTACCTTTTCAAAGTTCATTTCTTGTGCTTTTCAATTTCAGGGTCTTATAGCTTGAAATAATCAGTAAATGCATGAAAAATAACAAATGAAGTCAGAAAGGGTTGAAAATTGATGATGTGGCTTTGAATGGTGCATTTTGAACACAGAAAAAGAATGGAGTTCAAATAAGTTCAAAAAAAGGAAATCCCTTTATAACAGACGAGTTTTCGTAGGAAACCCTGATACTTCGAAAGAGATTGTCCGTTTTGTACACGAAGTGCATCCAGTTTTTGCCATAAGCCTCTCTACTTTCTTGCACATGCTACATTGGTGAAATAATGATACCATGCCAACTTTCAACCTTTTCAGAGTTCATTTGTAGTGCTTTTCAATTTCAGGGCCTTATAGCTCAAAATAATCAGTAATGCATGAAAAGTAATAAATGAAGTCAGAAAGGGTTGCAAATTGATGATGTGGATTTGAATGGTGCATTTTGAACACAGAAAAAAGTATGGAGTTCAAATAAGTTCAAAAAAAATGAAATCCCTTTGAATAGACGAGTTTCCGTATGAAACCCTGATTCTTCGAAAGAGATTGTCCGTTTTGTACAGGAAGTGCATCCAGTTTTTGTCGTAAGACTCTCTACTTTCTTGCACATGCTATGTGGGTGAAATGATGATACCATGCCAACTATCAACCTTTTCAGAGTTCATTTGTACTGCTTTTCAATTTCAGGGTCTTATAGCTCAAAATAATCAGTAAATGCATGAAAAATAACAAATGGAGTCAGAAAAAGTTGAAAATTGATGATGTGGCTTTGAATGGTGCATTTTGAACACAGAAAAAGTATGGAGTTCAAATAATTTCAAAAAAATGAAATCCCTTTGTAACAGATGAGTTTCCGTATGAAACCCTGATACTTCGAAAGAGATTGTCCATTTTGTACACGAAGTGCATCCAGTTTTTGCCGTAAGCCTCTCTACTTTCTTGCACATGCTATGTGGGTGAAATGATGATACCATGCCAACTATCAACGTTTTCA